>NC_039358.1:8844879-8845041 GCF_003573695.1 Papaver somniferum | reverse complement strand
GAAAAAGAATTGGGGCGCACATATTGTGTTTGATAATTTTTGAATATGTGGAACAATTTATTGTTTCAAGATGAGTCTAACTCGCTTACATATTTCTCGAAATATGTGCTGGTAAGTGATAGACGCATTTATGTGTCTATTTTTATCTCTATTTTGTATATT
>NC_039358.1:8842434-8843631 GCF_003573695.1 Papaver somniferum | reverse complement strand
TGGTAATTCTATTAATTCTTTATATGACTTTTTGCACTAAAATTGAATTGATTTATCATTTATCTTGATTGGTTGTGATTTCAATTGATGGGTCATGCTTAGCTTAAGTGTTTTGATGTCCCATGCTTTAGATTTACAGCCATTACTTTCGGAATCTATTTTTGGCAAAGAATAAGAGTCCATATTTTTAATATTTGAGCTATAATTGATTGGAATTATTATTTTAGTCACATGAATGGAATTTGGTGGAATCCTGAGTCTCAGTACCTCTCGATACTATGACAACCTTTTGTATATATATTTTCTATTTTTATTATAAGTCTACAAATTATTCTTTACAAGTCCGAGTTGAACGAACTTTACTTACCAGTTCTACAACCACATCAATTTTTGGCGCCGCCGACGCGGATTTGTATTAGGTTTTAGGTTTTAGATTTTTTTTATTTTTTTATTTTTTATTCTCTTTTACGCCTTTGGTATTTTTTTGATTCTTTTCAGATTTGGAGCGAAGCTACAAGGAAATAAAAAGTGCTATAAAAGGAAAGTACCGCCAAAAAAAGAAAGAAAAGAGGAATCCAAAAGGAGTGAAGAAGAAGATTTTGTATATAGTTATTTTGTTTTATTTTTAGAAACTGTAAATAGGATTTTATTTTTTGTAATTTTTTTTATTTTTGGACATTTTTTGGACTTTATCTTTGGACTTTATTATTTTTAAAACCCTAAGAAAGGGTTAAAATTAAATAAAAAAACTGCTGCAGGGAAGGACGACAGTTACGATACTGTCTCGGCCCCTCAGGTTCGTACACTGACGTAGGAGTCGGTGGCCTGAGTCGACTACAACTGATTCGTCGCCCGTCTGGTACGGGAGGTAAAATTATTTCCACTCACGAATTCCATGTCAGTGGGTTTTATTTTGTATTGAATCTCTGAAAGCACGAACACAAACACACACGTGCACAACATTATTGCATCGCCTGGCACCGATTATTAGGAAAACACGTGGTTTAGTACGGTGAACCCTTTGGGCGTTATCATCCGAAACACCACAAGTCGTAGCCTCGTACCTTTAACCAGTCTCTGACTGTAGGTATATGAATTTTTATTATTTCATTACACAAAAGGTCAAGAAGGAGAAACTAACATGAGTTTCTCAAGGTATTTTATTTTACGGGTGTTCTTGCTGGACATCTTGGATTC
>NC_039358.1:8841674-8841861 GCF_003573695.1 Papaver somniferum | reverse complement strand
ATGAGATGGCATCGTCAGGTACCCTTCCTAATACAACTATGCTTATGATGTGATTATCATGTTTGTTCAAAAATCCTTTATGTATAAAATTAAAACTTATACCAAAAACTGAGCTTAACGTAAGGCATCCGTGAACCCATCTCTCAAAGAATACCTATTTTTGATCGTAGAAATGCCAAAATTTATC
>NC_039358.1:8838996-8841058 GCF_003573695.1 Papaver somniferum | reverse complement strand
CAGCAAAATGCATATGTTCCTGTGAAAAAATCGCAGTCACCATACAAATCTTACATTGGTCAAAGAGCAGAGAAGATATATGCATACAGGCCATTGGCCCATTGCCGATGGTCAAGATTGTAAGCATAATGGGTAATGGCATTTCAGTGATGGAGGCATTATAATTTTGATGATAGTGGTTTTTCACCAGCTTTTAGGTGGTGTGCCTGGACCGGGGCTATATATATGAAAGTGGTTCTATAAGTTGGGGTCTTCTGGGTGTTTGGATCTGGTCTCTTAGGCAACATGCATTGTGTGCTTTTATAATTTCTTTTTTTGAAAGCAGTGTATTTTCTGTTTTGGTTTTTAAATCGTTCCCTGCGATCAAATCAAAAATTACCATTATAAAATATGGGGCGGGGCGAAGTCCCACACACACCAAATAAAAAAAACATTGTCACAGGGCAAAACAGGCGCACACCATTCGAAAGAAAAAAATGCCCGGTGCGAAGCACGGGCACAAATATAATACATATTTAAGTTCTTTATACAATAAATATAGGCGACCCGGCCCGGTGCCAAACCAAGAATGCGACTGAGAATTAGGATGATCCATCTACCACCTATCATCTCAATTACACGACTGATCTAACATCCCGTCCCATTACTCTTTCAAGAAAAGAAAAATCCAATCTCAATTACATGAGCTATCCACCATAATCTCTCATATCAACTATAAAAACGATGACACCTATCAATCCAAATAACAACACCACTTAATCATCATCTCCGGTGCTAATTAAACATGTCAAGCACCTGGTTATGTATGGTTATTTTATTCTCGTTTGTCCATGTCTCCTTACAGTCACGTTCTGTTGATCTAACTGAGAGTATACCTAGTGGTCTACACAAGAATTTTTCATTAAAGATCGCCGTAAAACATAAATTTCCCACACCTAGAGAAAAAATATCAAAGAAAGACTATATCTCCTCGCCCGTCCTTTACCAGTCATACTCATATGAGTATTATTCGGAAATCGACATTGGTACTCCAAGTCAAACTATGATGCTCAACATCGATACCGGCCACTCAGATTCGTGGGTTCGGTGTCATGACTGCGATTTGGTAAGTTGTTCACAGCCAACCTACTTCAATCACCACAATTCGGCATCATATAACAAGCTCCCATGCGGAAAATGCTCATGGCCAGCTAGGTGCAGGACAAGTGAGTGTACACTGCAGTCCAGATACTCAAATGGTAATTTCGCTGATTCGGTGCTGGCACTCGAAACCTTCACGTTGCAGATTCAAAATGGTGGAGGTGATGATGATGAGCCGAGGGAAAAAAAGTTTCAAAATGTGCCTGTTGGTTGTTCTTACGCAGACGGTGGATTTCATGACATTGATGGATCACTAGCACTGAGCAGGGGCAAAAGGTCGTTCTATACATTTCTGAAAGAGAATTATTCTGTTAATAAATTCTCATATTGTCTTATAGATAGACGAGTGGGCCTAGATGGTGTTTCAGCTGATCTTATCTTCGGGGAAAGTGAAGTGTCCCGTGATATTTTTTACACACCGATGATAGATGACTATTATCATCCCGGCCAAGACTATGGGGTGGTAGTGACGGGGATAGAGGTTCAGGGTCAAAAGCTTGCGGAGACGAGTTTCCCTATTAAAATGGTTATTGACTCAGGGGCGACCACAACTGATCTTCCGGATCCAATATACATTGCATTGGAAAAACTGTTCCTTGGTTATGCTAATGCAATGGGTTGGGGATCGCCCTATAGGATTCTTGGCAGGCGTCCATGTTACAAGGTAATCGAGGATGATATCGCCGACTCACCAACTGTTACTTTCACCTTCAACGGGAGTGACGCTAAAATGCTGTTATTGCCGTATAGCATATGGAGTTATGTCCCGGATGTCAAAGCAGTTTGTTTCGGGTTTGGTTCTGCATCAAAAAATGGTGGCGTGAACATCATAGGGAATATATTTCAGCAGCACACAAGGATCGTCATAGATCAAACCATGGGGAATCATCGTATCGGTTTTGATCCCTCTAGTTGCTGATCA
>NC_039358.1:8715169-8838896 GCF_003573695.1 Papaver somniferum | reverse complement strand
AAAGAATAACAGCTTTTCCTTCATTTTCTAAGTATTATGGCTTGGATCTATGATGTTTCCTTGTTTTCTTGTTGACTTTGTTAGTGTTTGATTTCTCTGCAAATCTCATCTTTTTCTTATTTTGGTTACTGTCTTGAAACATCATAATCCAAGAAGATCTTTTCCTTTTCTTTGTATTGTTGTTGCTATTTCGAGACATGGAAAAAATAGTATAACACGACCAGCGAGATTGTAAAATCACAAGAGATAAAAAACTGCTTTCCCAGAATGATAGATCACCGAAAGATCTAAATTGGAGATGAAGACAATGAGACTGAAAGTTGAAGATCCTCCCGCTTGTGTAACACAATAACGGTAGATGCCCAGAAGAAAGACTAGAAATTAACTAGAGGCCGATAACAATACTAACAGGAATCACAACAAACTAGAATCCGGTAACAAGAATCACATGAAACAAGAATCCGATAGCAAGAATCACATGAAACAAGAATCCGATAGCAAGAATCACAACAAACAAGAATCACATAAACCTAGATCAATAAGACCTATTTCTTTTAGAAGATATGCCATGTTATATTTCTTCATAGGGGTTTGAAAATGGAAACATAACTTTCGACAAGAAAGAGAAGGTGAACAAACCCCCATTGCTTGTGCCTTATGTATTTCTAAGGAAAAATACATAAGGCACAAGACAGCGTATTCTTTTTATAGTTTTTTTTGTACCTTATGTATTTCTACACCAAAAATGGATTTACACTGCTTAATATGCTCCATTCACTAGACAAACATACCTAACTAGGCTTCACAAACATTATACATAGAAGCCCATTTGCAAATATCCAAGAAACCCATATACAAATGCCCAAATCAAGGGAAGGGAGTGCCACATAACCATTGACACAGTCAGCAGTACGACCAATAAAAAGGTGCCACAACAAAAGCAAAAACTCAGTCAACAGCTTAGTGACCCATGACGTCACCATGACGTCAACAAGGGTGACGTAATGATGACATCAGCAGGAATGATATCATCATGACGTTGCCAGGAGAGACGTCGGCAGCATATTCCGTTAACGTAGTTGCATATTTCATTTTACTGAGGAATATTCTGTCAGGGTTAGTAACACCGTCGGCATATTCACAGAATATAGCGTCATCGTTTAACGTCGTCCAGATAACAGTAACGCCGTTAGTTAGCAGCGAAAATGAGTCGTTCATCTAAACGTCGTTAGATCAGTCGTCGATTGCGTCAGCACAGCGCCACCAGATAACGTCACAATGACGTCAGGTCATCTTCTCAGGGGATTTCCAGCGCCAGTGCAATTGCAGGTTGCCGGTGACAGGCGGTTGTATCTGGCGGTGGCGGCTTCCAGCGACGGTGTCTGGTGGTGGAATTCGGCGGCTGGTACAGAGTTATGTCCGGCAGCAGCGTAGTTCCTGTGCTTCACGGAGTATCTTAAAATAGTAATCCCTGGTTGTTTGCACCCCTCCACTATTCAACTGATGGATGTTTCCGTCCCGAGCTGAGCCAAGCCATGCTAAGCCAAGCTACCCGAGTTACAAGATAGTCAAGCCATTAGCTTAGTATATTTCAGCCTCATTCAGTTGGCCTTGCGGATTTGTATGCCCCATGTGGGCTTAAGCAAGCTTTTACTTTTTGGGCTTGGCATTTTGCACTATTCTGTGGGCTTGACCTCTTTCACCCATTTTTGCTTGACTAGTTCCCTAGCCATAGAGGAAGTTTCTGAAAACTTCTAGGAGGCATGCAAGGGATATTGAATGCAATTCATGACAGGAAGCATGCAAGGACAAGTTAATGCAATTTATGCAAGGAGACATGCAGGGGTCAGCCAATGCAATTCATGGTTAGCTCGAAATTAGGTTGAGGACCTAATTCGGACCATATAAATACAGGGGTTCATAACCCACCGAGATATGCAATCATCCCCACTAATACTCCTATGAAAAACTTTATCTAACTTAAGCATCTTAGAGTTTTGCAGGTAGCACACACACAAACACTATTCGTGTTTGTGGTAGAAAAATATTTTACCATCCAAACAAGTTTGTTTTACAGAATACACGAAAGTAAAAGAAAATCTTTATGGGATAATTTATGCCAGGTCTATCCCCTCATAATATCAAAAAGACATCTGATTTCATCGTGATGGGATGAAAGAAAAATAAAGAAGTCATTAATTCATGACTCCATTGAGTTACTGGGTTGTTCTTTGGTGTACAGTTAAAATGAGGAAGACAAACTCCATGAGTGAAGATAATGAGAAAGATGTTATATTAAGAGCGGTGACCAAAGTGGCCGGTAATCCAAATAACGATAAAAAAAAAGAAACTGGAAATGAAAAAAGAATGAAGCAAACAAAATACTAAGAAGGAAAGTCGAGAACCCATTGAAGATAATATTAGAACGGGAAAGTCATAACATATTATTGACTTATCAATTAATCAAGTTATTATATATATTTTGGTTAAATTGTTGTCTTCTTGACTATTTTTCGGTGATGATTAGGGAAATACCAAAGCATACATGGATCACAGAGGAGTGCTAATTTCTTAAGATATTAGGACACGGATAAGCATTGCAACCAGGGAGGTTTCATACTAAAACCATATTAAAGGGGCCGGGGAGTTGGCAACAGAGCTACAGATCTCTTGGCATGCATTTAAGATTGTTCGGCAGTACTCACAAACCATGTGGACCGTACTGCAAATTCAAATTTACAACGCATATGGTTAGAAATAAATATTCCGAGTACTATCGGTTGACCACTGAAACAACCATTGATGAGAAGGGTTTTAGAAGAGATGTTACCACCACAAAAGAAGTTTATACGGAATTTGTTTGGACAACACTTGGGTGGTTCCACAAAACAGGGAATTAGTTCTTAAATATGAAACCCATATTAATGTCGAGCACTGCAAGTCTGCAACAGAACAAAATCAAGTACCTGTTTAAATATGTCAACATGTAAGATCTCTCCACTGACCAGAAGTGTTTGTTTCAACAAGATTTGATGGAATGGAATGGTGAAGACATTTTTTGCCCTCTTTTCTCTAACATAGGGCAGCATACGTATAGTCATAGTTCTGCCCTAACTCTGAGTCTCACTTATGGCTACATAATCCCATAATTTTATCAAACCAATTTTTTTTCAGTTTGTTAGTAAGCGAAAAGCAGGGAGCAATATTATGGCACATGCCCGTGCATTTGCACGGGCATGTACAGCCCTTGTTATTAGTGATTAATAGACACAGAGTTAAAAATATCTTTAACTGGCTATTCATAGCCTTTAGACCGACCCTCTAGCTTTTGTTTGTTTGATTGTTTTTGTCTTTTCTCTTTGAAACAAAAGAAATTTTATTGCATCAAGGCAAAACAGATAAATGTATTGCATCTTCGTGCAACAAAGATGTGATCTTAGTAGGACCAGAATTAAACCAAGACCGAGTAATTTTACCAACTCTAACTTACTTGGAAAAGCATCTGCTACGTTGTTTCTCTCTTTTGACACACAATGACATTACCAAAAGGAACGACTCTTAAGTACTGACATAATATCCTAAATTAAATTGAAAAGTCTCGATCAATAGAGCAGTGGTGTTTATTAACGGGATGTACTCTATTTTGCAATCCAACTCAAACAGAACTCTTATGTCTCTAGCCCATTTTCCTACTTCCCGCAGACCCATACATTTTGGATGTTCTGTACTTCTAGTTGTCTTCAAATGGTTGCACCTAGCCGCTTGCTGGAAACCTGCATGATTACGAATAATTAGTCCAATACCCGTGTATTATCAACATTAAGGAAGGAACCATCATAGTTCATAGTAAGAATATTTAAAAGGGGAGGTATCCAATGAATGTTTGATCTAATCACTCTAGGATTTCCGGAGGGGATACATTGTTTTAGTAAAGTATCTTCTTAAGAAAATAGGTTGCATCTTCTTGTTATCTTCTCTGGTGTAGAGTCGTTGTGCTAGATATCTTTTTTGTAATGTCTTCACGCATACGAGATAACGTTTACCACATTATCAATCACAAACAGACGATTTTTTCTGCACACCCTGACATAGATTATCATGAACATTTTTATCCCAACAAGATGTCTTACCAACATCTCCATATGAATTCTCCATAACGACTTATCTTCCAACATCGATAAGTATTTCGTAAGCGCCATAATAATGTGCTCCTTTTACCATTAATGGTCTCTCACATCCGCCCCAAGAGGTGGGATGAATTCCTCACATCTCTAATGAGAGTTTCCGTGAGAACTCATATCAAAATCTCATGGACTAGACCTCCTTTTATAGGATTCTGTTAGAGCATTGCTCGGTTGAACCCACCAAGCGTTTGTATGTCAAGTTTGATTGTCATATTTTAGTTAATCAAAACTCATTTAAAGAGTCGCTTGATTATATGCTAGAGTCAACTTCGTATAGGTTAGCTTGAAATTATTAGGATATGAGACTTACAAGTACTACATGAAGACTTGAAGATTGCGAAGAAGTATGGAGCTACAACGGAAACATCATCCTTCCTCTTGAGGTTAGTAATATTTGACTTGAACTGTTTCATTCCCTAACGTATCTTTCAAGTCGTGCATATTGAAAACGAAACTGCAAAAGCTGTGTATGATACTCTAGTTAGAGATAGTATTAAGGAATACAATACGAGATTTATTGCTTAACCATTAAACTTTGTATATAAGACATCGACATAATCGTATGAGTGCTATTGTGATTATGTATGGGCATGAGTGAAGATTTCATCATAGGAAACAATATTTACATTCGTTTAAAGGAAGTAAGTTCACAAACTCGTTTGTGGATCGAAAGGGAAATCGCTAGGCTTATTGGTATTGTTATTCATTACAAATCTATTTTCAATTACCAATATGTGTGTTTAGTATAACCTCTCATAAACTTGTTTATGTTTCTTGGTAAAACTATTCAGAAGGCCTGATTTATGTATTGGTATAACTTTTACTAGTAAAACCGATCTTAAATTGTAATAAATTTCTCTTAATCTTAAGTGGAAATCTATTTTCATTCAATGATGCCAATTCTTTTATAAGATATAAACTTAGGAAATAATAAAACGTACTAAACAACTTCAATAAAAAATTCAGTAAAAGTTTTGGCCTCCTGTTTATCTTCATTTGACGTATCTTCCATTCAACGCGCTCTTTGACAGTTTCGCCTTTGTTTTTGAAATCTTTGTTGTTAACTTTCAAAACTGGAGCTCTTCTTTGCCTTTTAGCGGAACATTTTCTTGGAGCAACTTCAAAAACTTGCACTTCCCTCTTACAATTTTCAATCTTTTTAAAACTCCTACATATCTTAGAAACAGCAGCTCCAAGTTTTGCAGCGCAAAAAAGTGCGATCGTCTTTTCAACCATTGAGAAATAGATTTTAGAAGAGAAAATTTAAGTTAATTTTGGTGTGAGTGAATTGTTTGAAATAGATGGTAATTTATTGAAGTAAAAAGTGAATTTTGAATTTTAAAAACATACCCGTTGGCGTTTTTGCTATAAACGCCAGCGTCCTGCGTTCAAGCGTCGCGTTGAAGCTTTGAGCGCCAGTATTTTTCCTTCCAACATGGGCGCTTTAGATATGTACGCTAGCGTGTTTCCTGCGCTCGTGCGTTTAGTTATCACACGCTGAATGCTTTACCATAGTGAAAAAGTCAGTTTAGTTTGGCGATTCACCTGGCTGCACAAAAAGATTGGTTTGTTATTTCCGTAATAATTGCTCTAAGGTGCGTCAAGAAGTCTGTAGTTGAATTTATTATGTCGCAATTCCAAAGTCATTTTCAATTAGTGGAAAACAATCAGCGGAAAATTCTCAAATGTGATGCTTAATGCGATATTTTATGGGAAAATTAAAAAATATTCATGTAGGGAAATGCATTTAATAAAATGGCTACATTTTTTTCATATTTTATTTAATGCCTATACCGTTAACAATTCCGTCCGACCCAGTAAAGTAGTAAAATGTCGGTGACTTAGTCGGTTTCTTATACGACGAGATGATATATTGGTAGGTGCGTTACCAAAGAACCCTAGATTTGTGACCATTGGCTTAATGAATCTATGGCTAGGATTGATTTTCAGAGATGGCTACACGTGGCTAAAGTGAATGACTAGCTTAGACTATAGGGTATGTGTCACGGTCGGTGAAGAGACAATCTCTCATTCTTTTTTCCATGATGTTGTATTACTGATACAGTAGAAATTCTTTAAATCAATAACTTTTGGACCAAGAAATCTATTAATTTAGAGAGATTATTAATTTAGCGAGTTAAATTTTAGCTTGTGCAAGTCTAATCTAGTTTAATTTTGATAATCAAATTTCACTTATATTTACTCTAAAACAAATCAAAAACAGATTTTTGGAGTAAAGAAAAAAAAGTTTAGAGGAGAAGAAAAAAAAACTTTTGTAATATTTGTGAAACCCTATATTTTGATTCACTCAACCAAAATGAGTGATTCCAGTGACAAATTTGAGATGGGTGAATCTCTATACGATAAAGAAAACAAATACTACATACCCCTTGATGGAGATCTTGATATGGAGTATTTGTTAGATGGTAGAGATATTTTAACTCATAGTGAAGGTCAATATCAACCAATTGAAGAAATTAGCCAACAAAGTGAAGAACCAGCAACTGAAAAATGACCAGGTATACTTCTAAATTAGTTCCCATTAGCTTTTTGTTGCTCGAAATTCTCTAAAGTACGTAAAAAAAATTGAAACTTTTAAAATTTCAGAAGAACTTACGGTTGGCATTAAGCTAATTACCAACTGTAACTCACATTTACAGTTCGAAGGGTATCAAATACCAACCGTAACTGGTTCAATTTGGGGAAAACCCAATCGTAATACCAGTTACGGTTGGTAGGAAAAATTTCGATACTAACCGTAACTTCATTACGGTTGACTATGTCCTTATGTAGTTACCAACTATAACTCATCATGTGCATGGCAGTATTTATTGCACTATTTACGGTTGGTAATATGTGAATCGAGACCAACCGTAACTCTTGTTACGGTTTGTTATTTACTTTTTTTACCAACCGTAAATAGCTCTGTATGTTTTCAATTTTATTTTCGTGCCTTTACGGTTGGTTATCAGAGGTCCATTACAAACCGTAGGTGTGTTACGGTTCATATATGATTTTAGTTACAAACTGTAACTAAGTTACGATTTGTTTATCCTCTGTCGTTACCAACCGTACCTATATATATTTTTTCATTTTGTTGTCTCGTTTAGACTAATGTGGCTATATTTTTGTCGAGATCGGGGATATACCTTCCATAATGGATGAACAACCTTTATCAAATGAAGTTCTCACCAAAGATTCTAGTTTTCACTATTTAACCGAGGAGACATTGAAGGAGAAAGACGATGCAAAGAAGTGGGCTAGAGAACGAGGCAAGTTGATTATGTGTATCATAGTTTGTAATGGTACCACTAGTGATAGTTCCTTTCAAATGGTTTGCGAGTGTAGTGAAAAATGTAGTGCCCCCAAAGCTAGCAGCTGACTAATCCAAGATATTAACTAAATAAAGAGGCACCAAGAATCTACAACAAATACTTAAGCATTCAATTAAGAAATCTGCTATAAAACTTAACCCAAAACTATCCTCGCTCAGAAATATATATATACAAGAACTTCTCTCAAATGATACATATACAATAGTCATTTGGTTTACAAATATTATATACAACATATAGACATAGCAGAAGTTAATTAATTAACGGAGTCAACTCCTCGAACCTTCCGTTGCGCAACTCTGATCTGACTATGAAACTGAAAGTGGGAATGCGTGAGCACATCATCCCTAAAAGGGGTGCCCAGCAGGAATGGAATTTAACTTTACAGAAATCATGAGCAAGATCTGGAAAACAATTCATGTTTTCCCAAACATCAAAGTGATTAAGTCACTGGAAAAGCACAAACAATGTATATGGACAAACTCCTTCTTCAAACAATATATATTAATGATGTCGGGTTTTTCCACACCTACATAGCTATATTGATGCCGGGTTGTTCCACACCTAATAAGCATAAAAGCTGAATTCTGTAGATATAAATGAAGGAGCGTATCATATATACCACACATAGAAATTCTCATTTCCCATAACAATTCATAATGACAAACATTACAAGACATTTCCAATTCATGGAAAGATTCAAAGAATCAACAGAACAATCATAATACAACCTAAACAATGTATGAAATGCAAAAATAGACAATGCATGAGTTTGTAAAACATAAGCTTTTCTAAAAGAAACAACAATGATTTCAAAAGAGTTAAAAGTATTCCCACCTCTAATGATGACAAGCCACGCCTACCTCGAGATCCACGATCTACTGGTTCATCATTTGAATCGATCTTTTTTAATATAGACTAACTGCTAATCACGCAAGAAGACTAAGAACCTATCCAAAAGGCTCACACAAGACTCGTAAAATAATCTCATATAATTCTCTGGTTATAAGCTAAGTGACTAATGGTTCTAAGCCCACTATCGTTATACACCTTTTAATTATCTATCTTTAACACATATAAAGGTTTACTAATTCAATTAGGTTGATTCTATGTTCCATTAGATATGTCTTATGAATATCTACAATCTTGTAGAAGAAACCACAGGCCAATTAAGACCATAAGGGGTCCAAACAATCAAAGTATGGAAAATTAAGCCCAAGTCAACTAGACAAGAAGCCCATTACACAAGGCCTAGTCCACTACGGCCAACCAACGGTCAACATCTAGTCATAGGAATTCAATTAACGGTCACTAACCGTCAATGTTAGTCAAAGGGCCAAAGACAAGTCAATCGGTCAATGTCTGAATCGGTCAACTGATAAACTCAGTCAACTAACTGAGTCAAATCGGGTGATTCAATGGGTCAACTCAGACAACAAGAATGATTCAGATAAGTCAGGTTACATCTGACTCAGTCAGATTAACTGAGTCAGCTAAACAGAATAGTCTGACATCTGACTAACAAATCAACAAGGCCTGTAACTATTACAGCTTCAATTCCTACAACATATCCTTGTTCTTTATCATACAATTCTACAATGTTTATTCACATTAACTTCATCACTGAGATATAATCAATCCAAGTGAACTTCATAATCAATTTACAAGCTAAGATTACCTGCAGTTGCAGTTTTAGGCTTTCACAACAAACACTAACTATAGTCCCACAACTATCATTTCAGTCACACCTCCAACACTCGACATAACTCTCCAACAGCAGCATCATTATCAATTTAACCCATTCCATACAACATCCCAAACAACATCACTAACCCTGTGGCTTCATTACAGCACCACTACCTGTTATGCACCCTTTATAGCCAACACAAACAACACCAACTACCAACAGTACGTCTCTAACAGCCACTGATATCCATTGCAACTTCAAAGCATTCCTCTAAAGCATATCTCAGTTTCATTCATGTCCTCACTAGCAACAACATTTCCCACTGCAACACATAATACTTATCACCACTATTAGCTGAGTAACACTCAACTATATCACATACCACCTGCCTCAATATCAATCCCTAAATCGCCAATTCAATTATCTTCAGTTCAGTACTAACACCTGCAACAATAGACCAGTGTTTACAAATTACACTAGTTACAACTCCAACATCAATTATTGTTCTTTCCCTTAACTTAAAGCAACACCAGTTCACTCCAAATCCATACCTTCATAAATCTCAGTTCAATTCACAATCATACAAACTTTGAAATCAAAACAATTCAACTCAAACTACTTCAATTAAGATAAATTACCTCAAAAAAAGTTCAGCTCAAGCAATTGATTCACTTCAGCAACCTATCGATATTCATCACCATCTTTGAATTCATCTCAGAATTGAACTCAGCGAAACCCTAATTAAAACAAAACCTTAATTCGTCGATTCTCCTTTGAAACATCTTAAAACAGCAATTAGACAACAACCCACTTCTATTTCATCCATTATCAACTCGATCTCATCATCAGCATCTCTATACAAACCTAATTTCAAATCCAGAAAACCCCAACTTATTTACAGAAATACAACACCCCAAATATTCTCTTCTCTAATTCAGAATCGAAAACACTTACTCAATCTTCAACACCAGTAACCCACCCTTGATTTTCCTCCTCTTACTTGATCTCCAAAATCGCCAGATGAAAGACAGGGGAGGAGCAAAAGAAGAAATAATAAACGAGAAGAGAGAAGAGAGAAGAAGAAAATAAATGAAGAAATGAATTTCTTCTCGATCCAATTTGGGATAAGGCCAGCGAGATTGTTAAAGGAACCCGACCAAATGATAAGGGGGAAGTCAGGCGGTTAAGATTAAAATGACAATTCTGCCTTTCATAATAATCTGATGATATCTTCTTCGTCATGTGTCCGAATGACACGTTCGAGTAGTCCATTTCGCGTAACATTTTGAGATCTAACCAACGGTACTAAATTTGTATCTACATCGTTGTTAAATTAATTCCTATTAATTATCGTTCGCGTTAATCTAATCAAGTTATTACTGGCTAATACGTCCCTTGACTAGTCTAATAGCGTTGACGAGCTTGAGGGTCTTTACATTCTCCCCACCTTGTAAATTTTCGTCCTCGAAAATCAAACCATCCTTCTAGTCTTCAAAACTCCCCACCTTATAGAATAATATTACTTCTCATCTAAGCGCAAACAATATAAAACAAAGCACAAACCTATATGGCTTTCTACAACTAAAATTTGTAGGTCTAGGTTCAACTATGTTGATTTCAAGTTATAACAAATATGGAGGTCTAAGTTTCTTACGCTAATTTCTATCTTACAAAATACTTGTCTCTAATTACAAGGGAGATTCCTACAAATATTTCTATGTGAGTTTATAATTATCGGTTTCCTAAAGAATTTTACTAAGCTTCTATGATCGGTCATCTCTGAATGCAGTTTCCCTTTCAAGGTTGGCCAAGCCCAACAATGCCTTCCTACGAACAGAGAAAACACAACCTTCACTATTCCCCAGTGCTGGATTAACTAATTATTAATTTATTAAAATTAATAGTATTCATAAAACACAATTGGTGTAAAATTTATTTTGTAAAAAATTAATTATTTTATAAAAACACAATTAATTAATAATTTATTTCATAAAATTTGAAAACACAATTATTAAAATTAATTAGTCTCTAAAATTTTATCGCAACTGGTGTAAGTATTATAATTTATTTTGTAAAAAATATAAATAGTTCACAACATTTTAAACAATTTAGTTATCTAAATTATTACATATTATCTTCAATGTATCTATTTGTTTATTTCATTATGTGATCGGATATAAGTAAATAACCACTAACAATTTGTCATAATCATTTGGTATTAATATTTTATTATCATTATAACATTTATTTTCTTACGCCGATAAAAGTTAATCATAATTAAATTTTATATTATTGCTAAATAATTCTTAAGTTGTACTATTAATAAAAATTACATTTTGTTGTTATTATCCTATAATTATTATAATAATATTTTTATTATTAACATCGATGGTCGAACTCTTATTCTAACTAGTCTTCCAATTATTATTGAGTCCCAAAGGTATCATTAACATTTATGTGATAATAAATTATTGACCCTACATATAAGTCAAGGTGCTTAAAAAGTATATATGTGACTTTCAAGATTTATCAATAATACTAATCTCAGTATTTTTAGTATTGAATTGTGTACCTGTTCATACTATTTAGATCAAATTATTCTCAAATCCATATCAGCTAAATCTATTGGTGTACTGTACAATTTTTACTTCATTACAAACAAACAAACAAATCAATCAATCAAATAATTCTTTTAACCATAGATAGTTTTTAGTGATTAAGATTTATCTCACAACCTTACCCAGTTCAAACTAACCTATTTCACTAACTAGCACCGGCTAATTTCTATCATTTCCCATATAAGATCTAATAGTGAGCTCTGATACCAAAACTGTAGCGTCCCGAAGCTAGCATCTGAGTAATCCAAGAGATTAACTAAATAAAAAGGGACCACAAATCTACAACAAATACTTAAGCATTCAATTAAGAAATCTGCTATAAAACTTAACCCAAAACTAGCCTCGCTCAGAAATATATATATATATACAAGAACTTCTCTCAAATGATACATATACAATATTCATTTGGTTTACAAATATTATATACAACATATAGACATAACAGAAGTTAACTAATTAACGGAGTCAACTCCTTGAAGCTTCCGTTGCGCAACTCTGATCCGAATCTCAAACTGAAAGTGGGAATGGGTGAGCACATCATCCGTAAAATGGGTGCCCAACAGGAATAACATTTAACTTTAAAGAAATCATGAGTAAGATTTGGAAAACAATTCATGTTTTCCCAAACATCAAAGTGACTAAGTCACTGGAAAAGCACAAACAATGTATATGGACAAACTCTTTCTTCAAAAAATATATACTAGTGATGCCGGGATTTTCACACCTACATATCTATATTGATGCCGGGTTGTTCCACACCTAATAAGCATAAAAGCTGAATTCATGTAGATATAAATGAAGGAGCGTATCATATATACCACACGTGGAAATTCTCATTTCCAATAACAATTCATAGTAACAAACATTACAAGACCTTTCCAATTCATGGAAAGATTCAAAGAATCAACAGAACAATCATAATAAAACCTAAACAATGTATGAAATGCACAAATAGACAATGCATGAGTTTGTAAAACATAAACTTTTTTAAAAGAAACAATGGTTTCAAAAGAGTTAAAAGTGTTCCCACCTCTTTTGCTGACAAGCCACGCCTACCTCGAGATCCATGATCCACTGGTTCATCCTTTTAATCGATCGTTGTTAATATAGACCAACTGTTAATCACAAAAGAAGACTAAGAATCTAGCAAAAAGTCTCACACAAGGCTCATAAAATAATCTCATATAATTCTCTGGTTATAAGCTAAGTGAAGTATATAATGGTTCTATGCCGACTATGGTTATACACCTTTTCATTATCTATATTTAACATATATAAAGGTTTACTAATTCAATTATGTTGATTATATATTCCATCAGATATGTCTTATGAATATCTACAATCTTGTAGAAGAAACCAAAGGTCAATTCGGACCATAAGGGGTCCAAAAAACCTAAGCCCAAGTTCACTAAACAAGCCCATTACACAAGGCCTGGTCCACTAGGGACAACCAACGGTCAACGTCTGGTCATAGGAAGTCAATTAACGGTCACTAACCGTCAACGTTAGTTAAAGGGTCAATGTCAAGTCAATCGGTCAAGGTCTAAATCGGTCAACTGATTAACTCAGTCAACTAACTGAGTCAAATCGGGTGATTCAATGGGTCAACTCCGTCAACAAGACTGATTCAGGTAAGTCAGGTTACACCTGACTCAGTCAGCTAAACAGAATAGTCTGACATCTGATTAACAAATCAACACAAGGCCTAAACTATTACAACTTCAATTCCTACAACATGTTCTTTTTCTTTATCATATTATTCTACAATGTTTATTCACATTAACTTCATCACTGAGATATAATCAATCCAGGTTAACTTCATAATTAATTTACAAGCTAAGATTACCTGTAGTTGCAGTTTTAGCCTTTCACAGCAAACACTAACTATAGTCCCACAACTATCATCTCAGTTACACCTTCAACACTCAACTTGACTCTCCAACAGCAGCATCATTATCACTTTAACCCATTCCAAACAACATCTCAAACAACTTTTTCATCACTAACGTTGTGGCTTCATTACAATACCACTACCTGTTATGCACCCTTTAGAGCCAACACAAACAATACCAGCCACCAACAGTACGTCTCTAACAGCCACTGATATCCATTGAAACTTCAAAGCATTCCTCTAAAGCATATCTCAGTTTCATTTATGTCCTCACTAGAAACAACATATCCCACTGCAACACATAATTCGTATCACCATTATTAGCTGAGTAACACTCAACTATATCACATACCACCTGCCTCAATCTCAATCCCCAAATCACCAATTCAATTATCTTCAGTTCAGTACTAACACCTGCTACAATAGACCAGTGTTTACCAATTACACTAATTACAACTCCAACATCAATTATTGTTCTTTCCCTTAACTCAAAGCAACACCAGTTCACTCCAAATCCATACCTTCATCAATCTCAGTTCAATTCACAATCATACAAATTTTGAAATCAAAACAATTCAACTCAGAATACTTCAATTAAGATAAATTACCTCAAAAACAGTTCAGGTCAAGCAACTGATTCATTTCAGCAACCTATCGATCTTCATCACCATCAGTTCTTGACCAAACCCTAATTCAATTCCCAAATCTGAACTTCTCTAATTCAAACTGTTGGAGAACTGCTCGGTTGAACCCACTAGCGTTGGTATTTCAAGTTAATTGTCAATTTTAGTTTCCAAAATGCATTCTTGATTTAGCATACTAAAGATAGTTTCGGACTAAATTAGGTCTACAAGTTGAATCGAAGTTATCCTTAAAAGGATGAATATTGAAGACTACAAGAAGACATCAACAAGTAATTCATCAACAAAGTTATGTAATTTATTGCATATAGGTTCTTATTCAATTCTACCTTTCTAATCTATCAAGATAAATGCTCACTCTATGGAACAATTCCAATGACGGTAAATGTACATTTATGTATATATACTTGAGGTTATTTGATTCATGACCTTGGAGACAATAAACTTTATCCTTATAAAGAATCTCATGTTATGGTTAATGAGCTAATGAAAACAACGAGCCAAGAATCACTCAATTCTGAGTTATAGTGATGATGTTATGAGTGATTTATTAAAGTAACAGTTATAAGTGTTGTTGTAACTGTTACAGTTCGTTAGTAGGAATCAATCTGTGGGCTGTTTGTAACAGTTCTCGGAGTTGGGCCCAATTATGTGACTAGGAGTTTTTTTTTGTCAAATTGATGTTTCCTTTTCTAGGCAAGATGGCTATTAATCCAAACATATTTGATTGCCATATAAAGTGTTTGTGATAACTTTAAATTCCTACCTAAGTTAAAATGTGATTTATTCACATAAATATAATATTTGCTAATTAATTATTTATTTAATTATTTTGGCGAGAGTTGTAATTTATGAAAGACTCCCAAAATTATGAGAGTCTTGAAAAAGGAAACAACTTTGCTTAGTTTTCAAGCTATGTTTCACTATAAATAAGGGTTCGTGGGTGCTACACGTTTTTTTATCCCCTTTGGAAAATTAGCGTAAGCTTTTCAAGTTGTTTCTATGTTTTCTGTTCTTCGTGAACAAGAGTGAGATAAAAGTATTTGTATTGGGGATCACAAAGCCAAGTTGAATTAAATATCCGTGATTGATTATACAACTTGTAAACTAGGTTTTTCACCTCTTGTCTATTCTAAGGTTTTCTCTTCTAATATAAAACCATTCAAGAGTTCTTGATAATAAACCCTAGGTTTTGATAGATTTCAGTTTCCGTTCATATACCAACACTTGTTAGTCGAAATCGGAAACTAGAAAGAAAAACTTCTTTTGAGGCATCTCGTAAAAATCCTTGAGAAGTTTTAGACAAGATATATATAGATTTATTCTAGCTGTTCTTGTGGTAGAATAATTAGGTTTCTCTTCCTTTATTGAAGACTATAATAATCCCTAATCTACAAGTTTGTTTTGATATTACTTTTACCTAGTAATTGTTTTTATCAAAATAAACACAAGATTTACAAAACCTTGATTTACATCTAAAGGAAAATCAAACCGGTGTTTTGTGCAAACAAAATATTGAATCGTATCAATTGTTGTGGTGTATCTTATAAAGAGAACCTTGGGTTCTGCTAGAAGATTTGTGTGACGAATTTCTAAAGAGAATCAGTATTCTGCTAGGAGTTCTATAAGTGATGAAGAAGGTATTACATCTAGTCCGAATAGGTAGTAGGAAATTGGTGTAACGACTTATAATCAATGTGTGTTTATTCTGGACTAGGTCCCGGGGGGTTTCTGCATTTGCGGTTTCCTCGTTAACAAAATTTCTGGTGTCTGTGTTATTTCTTTTCCGCATTATATTGTTTATCTTTATAATTAAAATATAACAGGTTGTGCAAATATGTTATGTTCAATTAATTGGGAATTGGTTGTTGATTAAAATTATTGACACTTGGATATTGGTTTTTGATACCTTCCAAGTTATTTCTTATGTTCAATCGGGCTCGCAAATTCCTATTTGTTTGATTGCAGGTTGAATTGAGAAATAGAGATATAACTCTTTGATATACTTTTCTTAAGATTGAGTTTGACTGTCTAGTTGATTCTCTTGAAAGTATATTGGAGTTAGTCAATAGAGATTGCCAAACGAATTATTGGGTGTGGTTGTTAGACCCCCTCTTTTTCAATTGGTATCAGAGCAGGAAAGCACGCTAAGACCTTATAAGTCAGTGTTTGAAGCAATCTGGTTGTTATGGACATAAGTGCTATCTCTATAAACGTACTACCAGTCTTTGATGGCACGAACTATTTATGGTGGAAAATTGATATGCGTTCTTTTATTCAAGCGCGATATTTTCAATCATGGGTTCGTATTGTTAATGGCTATGATCCTTCATTAGTTACAGTAGACGGTGTAACTGTTGCGAAGAATATTGATGAATATAGTGATCTTGAGATTCTTGCAGCAAAACAAAATTCTGAAGGATTAAATGCTATCATCCATGCCATTACCCCATATCTTCAGCACCACGTGACTACGTGCAATAAATCTAAATAGGCTTGGGATATCTTAGAAACCGTATTTGAAGGGAATGCCGCAGAGAAAGAAGAATGGCTTCAAAACCTAGCATCTGACTGGGAAAAACTTCGCATGTCTGATGAAGAAACCTTTGATTTGTTTGACCAAAGACTTTTTCAAATAGTTAACACCTCATATTCATTAGGAAGAACCATTCCTGAGAAAGATATTGAGTGCAAAATTCTCAGGTCTCTACCATCAAGATACGAGTCTAAGAAACATGCCATTGAAGAAGCAAACAATCTTTCTACACTCTCTGAAAATACTCTTGATGAAAAGTTAAAGATCTTTGATAATGAACACACATCTAGAAAAAAGGTGATTTCTCTTAAAGCTGTAAACAATTCTGAATCCTCTAAGAATAATTCTGGTTCGCCAGATACTAAGGATGTTACTCCATGATAATTTAGAAAATTCTTGAGAGACAGGAAAAATAGTTTTTCTAAAAGTACAACATCTTCTAATGATGATGTACAATGTTATAACTATCGTGGTTTCGGGAACTTGTCTTCAGTATGTCCTAGCTGGAGCCGTAGAAAATCGGCATATACAACAGCTTTGCCTACTCTTGATGATGGACCTGAATATTATAATACCCAAGAGTACGCAGGCGAGGTTGCATTAGCTTCTGAAAGAATTCTTTCGGATACTGATTCTGATTCTGATGAAGAAGTGTTCCATGTGGATCCAGTTGCTAATAATCTTCTTAAGGAATGTCATCAAAAACTCTCGAAAGCTGAAAATACCATTTTCAGTGAGAAAGTTAAATATGACAGACTTCGTAGTCGGAATAAATACTTGCAAAACCAACTTGATTCTAGTGGTGTAAGAGATTATATCAACGAAATACGAAAGCTTAAAGAATAAATTTCTGAAGCTCGTGATCGGGAAATTATTCTTCAAGCAAAGCTAGATAACTTGGAGAGCATTGAGATGAACTTGTTATTTGATTCGGAACGAGAAGATCTCAAATTTCAATGTGAATCATCCAAGAATGATCTAGTTATTGCGCTTGAAAAGGTCAAAAGTTTGGAAGAAGAAAACTCGAGCTTAAAAGAGAGTTTGTCTAGAAATAGCAGCTAAGATAAATTAACCTCGATACTGGGAGCATGTAGAATTTATCATGATACATGAGGACTGGGCTATGAAGGAATAGACGCTCCTAGTATTTGCAAAGAGTTAAAATATGTCAAAGCTAAATATTCTTCTCAACCAAAACCTTCCACGGTTGACAAATATAAAGCAACTCTATCAACTGCTAATAACGAAAATAGGAAATCATGTCAAGTTCCAAAGCAAGCACATACACATTCAGGTAAAACTAAACATAACTTTTTCCTTTCTACTAAACATTGTTTTTATTGTGGAAAACCAGGTCACTTCCAAAGGAATTGCAGATTTCTTAAACGAGATAAAACCAGATTTGATTCTGTTAAGATGACAAGATCTGATGTTCCAAACTGGAGAAAACCTGTGTCTCATAATTCTAGTTTTTCAAGTATTCCCCCCAAGAAGTTTCATAATTATATTGGGGAGAAAAAGAAATACGTTGCTCCAAAAGCTGCTCAGAAATGGGTACCAAAGAAAACCAATCAAGCAACGAGTACTATTAAGAAGGATCTACCAGACAAGAGTTCGACAAGGGATAACATCTTAAAAAGGTATGGAACATCTATTGAAGGTTTCAAGGAAGTTGTTAAATTCATAGAGTCCGTGCATGATTTTTTTCCGAATACCTGTGGTGAGAAGGATTTTGTTCACCTCAACACAACCTAATTGTGTTGAAAGTGCAGCCTCACCAATAAGCCCTAGTAAATGCGGTGAGGATTGAAAAAGAATTGGGGCGCACATATTGTGTTTGATAATTTTTGAATATGTGGAACAATTTATTGTTTCAAGATGAGTCTAACTCGCTTACATATTTCTCGAAATATGTGCTGGTAAGTGATAGACGCATTTATGTGTCTATTTTTATCTCTATTTTGTATATTGTTAGTACCCATGCTTGTATTATTTTGGTATTTTATCTCTTTGTAGGTTTTTTTTGGAGAAATAAGCTTTTGCGGCGAAATTAGCTCAAAACGTGGCATTTGAACCTCCGTAGAAGACGTACCAGTGACACCCCAGAAATACCCCGGAGGAACCCCGAAAAAAGTGTTGAAAACATCCCATGAATATTACTAAAGGCACCCAATGGAAAGTGTTATACCGACTCCATAAGCGGATAAGGGGCGACCACTGGATAAGGGGTAACCTTTCCCCTTCACATTAAAATTCTAATTTTGGCGGGAAAAATGTCCCATTTATTGGAAGTTTTGGTGGGCGTGATTTGGAGGAGTTTGAAGTCGACTAAACCTCTGATTTTCATAGGATAGACTCCTTATGGGTCTAGGAATCTAATATGGGTGTTGAACTCGATTAAATTGGGTTCAATCGACAGATTTTTATCACAACAGCAAAAAAAAAAGGAAAGTCACGTGTTTGACCTGTTTTAGGAAATTTTAGAGAGATTAAAGTGCTATAAACCTTCCAAAAGATCTGTATCTATCTAAGGAAGAGTTTGGAATCAAAAGGAAAGCTCAGAAACGCGTAGAAATTCTAAAACAAGAAATTGCCGCTACTTTGCCGTGAAGAGAAATGAAGAGATTTTGGAAGATTTTGGAGAGATTTAATCGGTCTTTTTGATATAAATAGATTGGTTGGGTCATATAGAAGGTCGGTCGGGAGTTTGGGGTCGATTAGGAGGCCACAGGGATCTGCAGGAGGAGTTGCAGAGAATCATACCTGCTGATGCTGCTGAAGAAGTAGTTGAAGAACATAAGACGCATAGAAAAGTCGGAAAGAAATATCGTTGATCAACAGCAGACTCAATCTATCGTTCTTAAACAACAATTCATACTTCTTTGTAACATTGACGTCTGTAACACCATTACAGTGTTGCAATCTCCTGTTTCATATTATTCTTCAATAAAAACACCTATTAAGCCATGATTCAATCTTTTGAATATGTTTTTGATATGAGGAGCTAAACCCCAACACTGGGACGACGGAGGAATCCCTTTTTCATCATTGTGGTAATTCTATTAATTATGTATATGACTTTTTGCACTAAAATTGAATTGATTTATCATTTATCTTGATTGGTTGTGATTTCAATTGATGGTCATTCTTAGCTTAAGTGTTTTGATGTCCCATGCTTTAGATTTACAGCCATTACTTTAGGAATCTATTTTTGGCAAAGAATAGGAGTCCATATTTTTAATATTTGAGCTATAATTGATTGGAATTATTATTTGAGTCACATGAATGGAATTTGATGGAATCCTTAGTCTCAGTACCTCTCGATACTGTGACAACCTTTTGTATATATATTTTCTATTTTTATTATAAGTCTACAAATTATTCTTTACAAGTCCGAGTTGAACGAACTTTACTTACCAGTTCTACAACCACATCAATTTTTGGCGCCGCCGACGCGGATTTGTATTAGGTTTTAGGTTTTAGGTTTTAGATTTTTTTTATTTTTTATTCTCTTTTACGCCTTTGGTATTTTTTTGATTCTTTTCAGATTTGGAGCGAAGCTACAAGGAAAGAAAAAGTGCTATAAAAGGAAAGTATCGCCAAAGAAAGAAAGAAAAGAGGAATCCAAAAGGAGTGAAGAAGAAGATTTTGTATATAGTTATTTTTTTTTATTTTTAGAAACTATAAATAGGGTTTTATTTTTTTTAATTTTTTTTTAATTTTTGGAAACTTTTTTGGACTTTATCTTTGGACTTTATTATTTTTAAAACCCTAAGGAAGGGTTAAAATTAAATAAAAAAACTGTCGCAGGGAAGGACGACAGTTACGATACTGTCTCGGCCCATCAGGTTCGTACACTGACGTAGGAGTCGGTGGCCTGAGTCGACTACAACTGATTCGTCGCCCGTATGGTACGGGAGGTAAAATTATTTCCACTCACGAATTCCATGTCAGTGGGTTTTATTTTGTATTGAAGCTCTGAAAGCACGAACACAAACACACACGTGCACAACATTATTGCATCATCTGGCACCGATTATTAGGAAAACACGTGGTTTAGTACGGTGAACCCTTTGGGCGTTATCATCCGAAACACCACAAGCCTTAGCCTTGTACCTTTAACCAGTCTCTGACTGTAGGTATATTTTTCTAAAGTTAACCCAAGCCTACCTGAAATAGTCAATCCCAGCATTTGCATTTGCACGTGCACAACAGAATGTCGAACTAGTATTATAATAGCCAATACAATGATATCCGACCGAGTTTCAAAATGGACATTATTCAAATTAAGACCATGACGTAAATAGCGGTTGGGAAAATCAACCTTTTGAAGGTTATGGTTCATATCATGGTGATCCCAATTACTACTCACACGCGCATCGGTCGTACGAGCAAGAAGATTATAGCACTAGTTCCTCGCCTATTGAAAAGTAGTCCTTTTTATGATCCTCTGTTCTTATTCCTCCTTTAGAAGAGTCCCTCAGGAAATTAGAGGAGTCGACACGTAAGATATCTGAGATGAACAACTTAGTTATTGACGAAAGAATAAGTAAACTTTCTATAGAGGAATGCCTCAAGCTGATGGCTGAGACGAAGGAAAAACTTGCTCAAAATAATCTTAATTTCCAATATAGTGTTTCCAATAGTACCTTGAAAATGAGTATAGTTATTTTCATAATCAAGTTGACGAGGTGATAATTTGCAATACTAGTTTAGATGAGGTTCAACCATTTTCATGTTATTATAATGATGATTATGATGAGGATAGTGTTGATGAAGAATCAGATACATATAGGCATAGTGATCAGG
This sequence comes from Papaver somniferum, assembly GCF_003573695.1. NCBI lineage: Eukaryota > Viridiplantae > Streptophyta > Magnoliopsida > Ranunculales > Papaveraceae > Papaver > Papaver somniferum. Next base: position 8,817,195 of record NC_039358.1, on the reverse strand, counting down.
AATTTGTTACTCCAACTGAGCTTTATAATGATAATATTATTTCTTGTTCAAACCCCAATAATTTTAATAATTATTCACCTATTCAAAAGGACGAGGATTTGACTAGAGATACCACCGTTTTAGACGATGTAGTATTTCCTTATGATTACGAAGCCAATGATAGTTTTGAGGAACGAGTTTATTCTGAGAATACTTTTTTAAAGTCTAGCGATTTAGAAAAATTATCCTTAGACAAAGAAGATAGACTCGTAGAGATGAGTGAGGATAAACCTGACTTAAAAGAATCAATTGACCATTTTCAGGAATCTGAGAACCGAGAAATTAGGGAAGTTGTGACTAGTCTTTCTAAAGACACTGAAAACTCTAAGTTTGGGGGTGACTATCATTCTCCATGTGCTTTAACTCTTAGAAAGGTGCCTCACTTGGGACTTGACATATTTGCCTCAACCATTTTACAAGATTATCTTCATACACGTTTTCCTGAACCTAGTGATGTCCATAAGAAAGTTCAGTTATTAGTAACCCATCCTCTGGTTGATGTGGTTTACCCAGGCTATGATACCCAGATTGATATTGTTTTCCCACCAAATATTTTTCAAACAATTGTGGGAACGTATAAGTTTCAGATGTGTCAATTATTAAGTTTTGAGACTATCCTAATTACTTTAGGAGATTAGGGTCGACACATTTATTTTAAGGAAGACCACTACTGTCATTGTGGTCAGTTGTGCAAGTCAAATCTGATTGACTATGAGGATCCTAAATTATTCAGGTTATTATATGTGCTTCTAAATTATTATCTGAGTTTTTGCAGACTTTACAACCTGATATTTCGGATCTTACTTATTAGGAGGTGCAACCGATGAAAATATTTTATTTAGACCCCTTTATTGAAACTGAACCTGAACCACAACTAGATATAATTGTCTTAAACAGGAAACTAGACAAGGGTGTGCTATGTTTATTCACTTTCTTGGTTTGTTGGAGTTTCCTTTTGTCTGCGATAACACTTTTTGATGCAGATGATCCATAATTGTTTCGATTATTGCTATATGATTCGAGGTGATTAATTATTTCTTAGTCTGGCTGAAGAAGTTAAACTTAGCACATCTTGGGAGGTAACTGATAGACGCATTTTTGTGTCTAATATATCTCATTTGTTTATATTGTTAGTGGTCGATTTTATACTTATTTGGCTATTTTATTTATTTGTAGGTGTTTTTGGAGAAATAAGCTTTTGCGGCGAAATTGGCTCGAAAAGTTGTTAAAGGCACCTGAGAGGACATTTGCTATTCGGACTCTCTCTTTGGATAAGGGGTAACCCATTTCTAGGCATGTGCTAAAGGGACACTGAGACTGGATAGGGGGAGATCACTTTCTTTCCCAAATTCAAAAGATGAATTTTGGCGGGAAAGTTACTCTTCACGTCTGCAGATTTTGGATTCGAATTTTAGAAGAGTTTTAAAGAGATTAAAAACTGGAAATCGATTGGGCTGGACTTGATAGAGTAAAACAAGTCTAATAGAAGCAATTGGACCGATCAACTTGGGCTAGAATAGCCGGAAATAGGAATCAAAGTCAAATAAGGAAACACGGTTTCATGGGTTCGAAATTGGTCATTCAAGGAGATTAAAGGCAAGTAAACCATCCAAACGGGATATATTCTATCTAAGGAAGAGTTTGATACCAATGGGAGAGCTCAGAAACGTGTGAAACAAATTTGGGAAGAGATTATTGCCGTGAATGCCAAGTAAGGAAAGAGGAGATTTCGAAGAGGTTTGGGAGAGATTAAATCTTCTTGTGGTGTATAAATAGGTTGCTTAGGGTCCCAATAGGAGGTATCAAGAGTTTGGGGTCGAGAGGAGAGCTCAGGAGGCGAGAATCAGAGATTACAGGAAGCCCGTCTCTGATGCTGCTGCCATTGAAGAGCACGAAGAACACGAAGAATAGACTCTCAAAGACATTTGTTATTCTACAGTAACAAGGACAGACGCTAGACAGCACAGAACTGTCGTTTTTCTACAGCAGCATAGAAGTATCGTTGTTTACAGCAGTCTAGTTTTATCGATTATTTCTGGACGTCTTCTGTGGGTCGCAGATTCACTGATTTTATTCCTTTCACTCTTTTAATCAACTTTTGAGCTTTAAACATGTATTTTGAGAAAGTGATTAATATGAGGAGCTAAACCCCAATACTGGAATGATGGAGGAAGCCATTTTTCATGCATGTGGTAATTATATTTAATTCTTTTATGACTACTTGCACTTTTATTAATCGTTTTATGATTTTTCTTAATTGGTTGTTATATCGTATGATGATGTATGCTTGGTCTAAGTGCTTTTGATGCGTCATGCTAGTGATTTACAATCAATCTTTTAAAAATCTACCTTGGCAAGAATAAGAGTCAATATTATTTAAGCTATAATTGTTTGGAATAAATATATGAATCGTGTGAATGAATTTTTGGTGGAATCCTGAGTCCTAGTATCTCTTGATCTTGTGACATCCTTTGTATATATTTTGGTTTTAAATCTTTACAAGTCCGAGTAACGAACTTTTACTTGCCACTTCAAAATTACATCAGTAACCCAATGTTCATGCAACACGGTAATATCTTTCGTTAACTCTTTTGCTTCAAATGGTAACAGTTTCTCCTTGTTCATGCTTTTAATTTGATCTTTAGAACATTGAGGACAATGTTAGATTTAAGTTTGGGGGTATGGGAGAAACTTTTTTGTTGCATTAATAAACTCCGTATCCTAGAAATTTATGCTTATTAAGGATGACACTAACCAATCTAAGTGGATGGAAGCATATTGGTTGTACGAATTGAGGAACCAATATGATTAGATGGAAACATCTAAATAGTCTATTCATAAAAGCACATAGCTCGGGTGTTAGAAAAAAAACACGGTAGTTTCTCTATATCTCGTTGAATCCTTTTAACTTCTGTTTTTATTTTCTTTCAAATGTGTTTATGTAAGTGATTTGGTGGGGCACACGATTCAAGTTGTTACTACTGCTAGAGTGAAATAGAGTGACTGAGTTACCAAAAAAAAAAATTGAGACCAGACCTTCAGACCAACCGGAATAAATTCAATAAAGTCGACCACTGGTACCCTTGTATATGCCAGCTGAGTTGACCTAGAGTTAGGATTATCGACCGCTGGTTCCCTTGTATATGCCAGTGTGTTGATATTAGTCAGACTAATATCTCAGTGCATTAGGATAGGATCGTTTTGGCAGTGGCCTTCAGACAGATATGAGAAACACCGTTCACCTTAGTCAACATCAAAACCATCTACGTTTTTTCTTTATATCCATCTCTTAATCTATCCATGTGATTGGTTGACTCCGGTTATGATGTCCAGAAACTATCTGAGTATATCTCTGTCACTTATATATGAATTTTAGTATGCTTGAGTGCAAACTCGTGTACAACAATCGCATCAGGGTACTTCCTCTTGTGATCAATGAGAGTATGCCAACTAAGGAGGTTCTTTAGTGCTATTCCAAGAATCTGCGTAGATAACTAGGGTCTGGAGTAAAGGTTTTGAGGGTATATCTCTAGTAAGCCCTCCCGAGACTACAACTAGGCCACTAGGTCCACCTAGGGGTTTAAAGGCTTGTTGCATACGCTAAATGCAACCGACGATGCCTGCGACAGTGAGTTAGGATTTTATTTATTTCAGTTTTGCTCGAGGACTAGCAAATAATAATTTTGGGGGTATTTGATAGACGCATTTATGTGTCTATTTTCATCTCTATTGTGTATAGTGCTAGTACCCATTCTTGTATTTATTTTTGTATTTTATCTCTTTGTAGGTGTTTTTGGAGAAATAAGCTTTTGCGGCGAAATGGGATCAAAACGTGGCATTTGAACCTCCGTAGAATATGTACCAGTGACACCCTAGAAATACCCTGGAAGAACCCAGAAAAAAAGTGTTGAAAACATCCCAGAAAAATTACTAAAGGCACCCAATGGACAAATGTTATACGGACTCCAGAAGCGGATAAGGGGTGACCACTGGATAAGGGGTAACCTTTCCCCTTCACATTCAAATTCTAATTTTGGCGGGAAAATGTCCCTTTCACTGGAAGTGTTGGTGGGCGTGATTTGGAGGAGTTTGTGGTCGACTAAACCTCTGATTTTCATAGGATAGACTCCTTATGGGTCTAGAAATCTAATATAGGTGTTGAACTCGATTAAACTGGGGTCAATCGACGGATTTTTATCACAACAACAAAAAAAAGGAAAGTCAGGTGTTTGAAATGTTTTAGGAAATTTTAGAGAGATTAAAGTGCTATAAACCTTCCCAAAGATTTGTGTCTATCTAAGGAAGAGTTCGGAATCAAAAGGAAAACTCAGAAACGCGTAGAAATTCTAAAACAAGAAATTGCCGCAACTTTGCCGTGAAGAGAAAGGAAGAGATTTTGGAAGATTTTGGAGAGATTTAATCGGTATTTTTGATATAAATAGATTGGTTGGGTCATATAGAAGGTCGGTCGGGAGTTTGGGGTCGATTAGGAGGCCACAGGGATCTGCAGGAGGAGTTGTAGAGAATCATACCTGCTGCTGCTGCTGAAGAAGGAGCTGAAGAACATAAGACGCGTAGAACAGCCAGAAAGAAATATCGTTGTTCAACAGCATACTCAATCTATCGTTCACAAACAACAATTCATTCTTCTTTGTAACAGTGACGTCTGTAACACCATTACAGCGTTGCAAACTCCTGTTTCATTTTATTTCTTCAATAAAAACACCTATTAAGCCATGATTCAATCTTTTGAATGTGTTTTTAATATGAGGAGCTAAACCCCAACACTGGGACGACGGAGGAAGCCCTTTTTCATCATTGTGGTAATTCTATTAATTCTTTATATAACTTCTTGCACTAAAATTGAATTGATTTATGATTTATCTTGAATGGTTGTGATTTCAATTGATAGGTCATGCTTAGATTAAGTGTTTTGATGTCCCATGCTTTAGATTTACAGTTATTACTTTCGGAATCTATTTTTGGCAAAGAATAAGAGTCCATATTTTTAATATTTGAGATATAATTGATTGGAATTATTATTTGAGTCACATGAATGGAATTTGGTGGTATCCTGAGTCTCAGTACCTCTCGATACTGTGACAACCTTTTGTATATATATTTTCTATTTTTATTATAAGCCTAAAAATTATTCTTCAAAAGTCCGAGTTGAACGAACTTTACTTACCACTTCTACAACCACATCAGTAAGCTTTCGCTTTACCCAAATTCATCTTTACCTAGTGACGAATGTCATGTTACGTTTCAATCACTTTGTAAATTGCTCTGACAAAAAATGGTTTGTGAATAACGACTGTATAACGTCCTCTGGGAATGTTTCAATGATTGAAATGAGAGTTTAGACTGTATAAGCATTAATAGATATAAGCATTATTTTGGAAACACATATATGTATAAGTCATATTCCTTTGGTTTGCGAACTTTGTTGATCAAGAGAAGCGGAGTTATTTGCACAGTTTGCGAACTCAGTCTGCGAAGTGGCGGAGGTTCTTGTCCGAGAATATCTTCTGGAGTTTGGAAACTCACTCGGCAAGCTCTATCAGCGAACTCAGTCTGCGAACTGACGAAGTTATCAAACCCGAGAATTTCTGCTGGAGTTTATGAACTACTTCCGGGAACTTAAGTCCGCGAACCCAGTCCGCGAACTTGAGTAGGTTATGTCTAAAAACGATGTTTGTGAACTTATTTTTATAAATTAAGGAATGCAATTTCAAACCGTGGATATATAGTTCATAAACCGATTCGAGTGAGTCATATCGTTTTTGCTTCAATTGTAATGTGGAACAAGGTAAAAGAAAGCAATACTAGATTGCTATAAGCAAGAAGAGAAGAGAATTCAAGCAAGAAGAGAAAGATAAGTTTTGTGTTTAATAATTTGATTGAGTAATAGATAGCTCTTACAAGACTTAATCTAGCCTTTATATAGGCTTGAAGAATAACTAAACTAGGAAACAGAAAACTAAAAGGAAATCTAAAAGAATCCTAAAAATAAGAAAGACTGAAACTAGGAAACCATGGAAGCCAAACCTCTAAGAGGAATCTTCTGAAATTATAGTATGCCCTGCATCAGTCCTCCCTTCTAGAGTAAAGCTCGTCCTCGAGTTGTCCAAACAAACCAGAAGTTCATTATCACCATGAAACGTAAAAATCTCTTGAACATTAAATGTGTTGGAGATATTCCAATCATTTGGTAGATCAATAACATAAGCATTATCAATGATCTTCTTTAAAACCTTGAAAGGACCATATTTCTTCATCTTGGTTTTGTTATAAGTACCCACTGGAAATCTCTCTTTTCTTAGATGTATCATCACGAGCTCCCCTTCCTTGAAGGTTTTAAACCTCTTGTGTTTATCAACATCCTCTTTATATTTAGAATTGGACTTCTCCAGTTTAGATTTTACTTCATTATAACTAATTCAGTTGCTTTGTCTACAAAAGAGTCGGCTGCAGTGTTTGTACTCTGTGTGGTAGGTAAGGCTACCAAATCAAGAGTATGATTAGGTACTTTAGAGTACACAATCTCAAATGGAGTTTTCCCAGTAGAACGATTCACAGAAGTGTTGAAAGCGAATTCCATATGTGGCAATAACACATCCCACTGCTTATTATTATCCAGGAACTTAGCTCTAATCAAATTCCCAAGTGATCTATTAACAACCTCAGTCTGTCCATCAGTTTGCGGATGTGAAGTTGTGCTGAATTGTAGAACTGTGCCTAAGTGCATCCATAAACTTTTCCAGAAATAACTCAAAAATTTGGTATCTCTGTCAGAAGTGATAGACTTTGGAACCCCATGCAATCTTACTACTTCTTTAAAGAACAAAGAAGCAACATTAGAAGCGTCAGTTGATTTCTTACAAGCCACGAAGTGAGCCATTTTAGAGTAACGATCAACTACGACCATAACAGAATCATTACCTCTAGCAGTACGAGGTAAACCAAGTATAAAATCCATACATATATCAACCCAAGGTGCATCAGGAACTGGTAAAGGAGTATACAACCCGGTATTTTGAATTGTACCCTTTGCTCTCTGACAAACCATGCATTTTTGTACGAACTTTTGTACATCACGTTTCAAAGATGGCCAGAAATATCTTTCTTTAATCAGGGCAATGGTTTTATCTCTCCCAAAATGACCACCAAGACCACTGCCATGTAATTCTCGCATAATATGTATAAGTAAAGACCCTTGAGGAATACATAATCGATTCCCTTTAAAAATAAAACCTTCTTGTATAAGAAAATCATCAACCCCATGAGTTTGAGAACTGCATTGATCCCATAGTTTGCCAAAATCTTCATCTTCTGGATAAATGTCTTTGATATAGTCAAATGCATAACTCTCATTACGAATTGTAGTTAATAGATGACTTCTTCTACTTAAGGCATCAGCAAATTGATTCAATTTGCCACTTTTATGTCTCACGGAGAAAGTGTATTTTTTGAGTGTGGAAAGCCATCGATCATGCATTCTGTTAACTTTAGCAGAAGTATTCAAAAACTTCAAAGCATGGTTGTCAGTGTTGACAACAAATTCCCTATGTATAATATAAGTATGCCACTGCTTAAGAGATTGAACAAGAGCCAATAACTCTAATTCATATGTAGACCATTTCTTTTATGCATCTGAATTCTTCTCACTGTAATATGCAATTGGATGACCCTCCTGTGATAATACTGCACCAATACCAACAACAGATGCATCACAATCTATTTCAAAAGGCTTGTTGAAATTCGGAAGTGCAAGAATTGGTGTCGTACAAAGCTTTTCTTTAAGAAGAATAAAGCTTTTATCCATTGCTTCCGTCCACTCAAACTTCTCCTTTTTGAGACAGTCAGTCAAAGGTGTAGAAATAGAGCTAAAGTTCTTCACAAATCTTCGATAGAAAGAAGCCAAACCATGAAAACTACGAACATCACGAATAAAAGTAGGAACTGGCCAATCTTCAATTGCTTGAACTTTAGAAGGATCGACATGAATACCATCAGTAGAAATCACATATCCCAAAAATGTTACTGAAGAAGCCATGAAGGTACACTTATTCAAATTAACATATAAAGAGTTGTCAGCAAGAACTTGAAACACTTGTGAAAGATGTTGGAGGTGTTCTGGCTCACTGCGACTAAAAATTAGTATGTCATCAAAATAGACAATAACAAATTTACTGAGAAAGAGTTGGATAAACTGATTCATAAGTCGCATAAAAGTACTAGGTGCATTAGATAACCCAAATGGCATGACCATCCATTCATATAAACCTTCACGTGTCTTGAATGTTGTTTTTCACTCATCTCCACCTCGAATGCGTATTTGGTGGTAACCACTGCGTAAAATCCAACTTAGTAAAAATAATAGAGCCCGACAGTAAATCAATCATATCATCAATACGCGGGATCGGAAATCTATAAGGAATGGTGATGCGATTTAATGCTCTGCAATCGATACACATCCTCCATCCATTGTCTTTTTTTACTAACCAAGAAGGCAGGACTGGCACAAGGACTGTTGCTAGGTCGTATCAAACCCTTTGTAAGCAAATCATTTACCTGTCCCTGTAATATCTCATGCTCAGCAGGACTCAAGCGATAGTGTGCTTGGTTTGGTAAAGAGGCTCCAGGAATAAAATCGATGCAGTGTTGAATATTCCGTAAAGGAGGTAATGCAGTTGGTAGTTCATCTGGAAATAAAACATTATATTGAAATAATAAGGGCTTCACCTTTGCAGGCAACTCAATCATAGGCTTAGAATCTTCATGGGAATGTAAAGAATGTTGTGGGTGCAAAGAACGAATAACAGTGGCTACGACAGCATCAGTCTGCGCACAAGAGTTTGAAGTGGAATTGGATGGACTAAGAACCTTGGTTTTCCCATTATGAATAAAAGTGTAAGTATTCTCGAATCCATTGTGAACCGCGTGAACATCGTATTGCCAAGGTCTTCCAAGAAGAAGATGGGTTTCCGTCATATTAATGACATCACATAGAACTGTGTCTTCATAACCCTCAAAATAGAATGACACATAACACTGAAGAGTAATCTTCTGTGTGCTAGAGGCATTAACCCATCCTACAGTGTAAGGTTCTGGATGAGAAGTTACTGGTAGTTCAAGTTTCTTAACTACGTGATCAACAATATAATTATCCACACTGCCACTATCAATTATCATCTTGCACATTTTACCCCCAATATAACATCTGGATTTAAAGATACTGTGTCTCTGAGACTTGCATTGTTGAGTAAGAAATAATGGACGAATCATCCCAACAAACTCATCGTCATCACCAGGTGAGGCTTCATCTTCGAACTCATTAAGCGCACCAGTGACTTCATTAATGAACTGAGGTTCACCAATCAAAGCATTGAATTTCCGACAATCACTAGACGTGTGCCCCGATTGCTGGAATTTATTGCACTTATCTCCATGAAATTTTGCATAAGTATTAGTAGTTCTCTGTTGCGGTGGAAATTGTTGTTGCCTGTTATGAAACCGATTCCCTGTAATAGGAGGAGTTGGTTGCAGAGAGTGAGACTGCTGACCCGGCTGAAGATCAACTGGATTGGCTAAGATAGGTGTAGCCAGAGGTGGAGTATAAGGCACAATATGGCTAGGTTGTCGATGTGAATGGCTAACATCATCATAAGGAGGCCTGGGAATAGTCAAAACAATATCTGAAGAAAAGTTTTGAGATGAATTGGTACCCCTGGAATTATTTTGATAATGCCCTTGTCTGGATGGATAAGTCCTAGAAGAACGAAGAAGGCGATTTTCTATCTTAATAGCTTGCTGCACCGCTTCGACCATAGTAAAAACTGAATGAGTCATACCATTTTGTATTAATCTATTCAGCCCCTCAATGAATCTTGCAACTAACTGTTCTTCAGATTCTTTGAGTTGATTTCGTGCCACCAAATTATAAAAATCGGACACATATTCTTCAACAGTGCGTGCCCCCTGCTGAATGTTCTGCAATTTGATGAAAAGTTGCTGCATAAAGTCTCTAGGTAAGAACTTATCCCTGATCAAAGTTTTCATACGTGTCCAAGTACGTATTTTCGGTTTGTTAGCGTTTCTACGATCATCACAGATCTTATCCCACCAGGCTGCAGCTCCTCCTTTGATCTTGTAAGTCACAAGTTTGGCCTTAGAATCTTCAGGGACTTCCATAAATTCAAAAAAAGCTTCTACCTCAAAGAACCAATCAGTTAGTTCTTCAATACGAAAATTTCCAGAGAAGTTGGGAATATCAGCTTTTAGCTTATATTCGTGTAAAGAACTGTAAGGGTTGTGACCAGTTTTTAAACGTCGTTCTTCAATCCAATTCTTGTCTAGATCGTTCTCACGTTCATCTTCATCATCACTATCGAGTGTAGGAGAAACTAGCTTCTTCTTTGAATGACCTATGAACCCTTCATACGGTTTCTTAATGTTTAAAGTACGCAATACATCTTTAGGTACTTCATCATTCTGTAAAAACTGAAGTGTATCGTTTTTAGTTTTGTCTTCTAAGTCTACAAGCTCAGGCATATCCAAATCTATATTTATGTGTTTTGCAACCTTGAAAAGCTGATTCTGCATTGCTTCAAGCTTGTTATCTCTTAACCCTAATTTTTCCTCCATGGACTTCTCAAGAGTTTCAGTAATGTTTTTTGCCAAAATCTCGGTATGAGATTTGATGAGAGCTTCGATTGCTGCTAGAGTAACTGGTTGAGCAGTCATATTTTTTGTTTTTTGTTTTTTGTTTTTTTTGTTTTTTTTTTTTGTGTACTTAAAAAAGGAATGAAAAGGTGTTGCGGAAGCGAAGTAAAGGATCAAGTGATAGGATGAAAAACCTAAAACTAAGCGGTTGATACCAACTAATGTGGAACAAGGTAAAAGAAAGCAATACTAGATTGCTATAAGCAAGAAGAGAAGAGATTCAAGCAAGAAGAAAAAGATAAGTTTTGTGTTTAATAATTTGATTGAGTAATAGATAGCTCTTACAAGACTTAATCTAGCCTTTATATAGGTTTGAAGAATAACTAAACTAGGAAACAGAAAACTAAAAGGAAATCTAAAAGAATCCTAAAAATAAGAAAGACTGAAACTAGGAAACCATGGAAGCCAAACCTCTAAGCGGAATCTTCTGGAATTGTAGTATGCCCTGCATCAAATTGTGTCTTATGTAGTTACATAATATCTAAGCAATTGAACAACTCTCTAACTAGTTCATTTGAGCCATTTGAACGTGTTATGGTGAAGAAGAATATGGTTGAATGCCACACGTATGATTCTTAATTACCTAATTTGATGTGTGATTGAAATTCTTATGTATAACAGGTTAGGAGCAATAATCAATGCCATTGGATGTTGGTTTTTATTGTCAAAGAATATTTTTCATGCTCTTATGGTAACCATTCTTGGTGTAAATCCTTATGGAAAAGGTTATTCTTCCTTCTAAGCATATCAATTCTTGTTTATACAAGTGTGTATCTTAGAAAAGATGATCACAATACATGATATTCATGATTATATATTGTATATTGTTACCATGAGATAGTTCTATTGTTTCTAGTAACACTATCTCATGAGAGACTTTCAATGGTTGGTTCTTAACTCGTATCTCCTTGTAGGGTTTCTAAAATCCAATATATCCTTATCTCCGGAGTAAGGTCACTCTTGTTGTTCTTTCGGGAATGACATCTTATGGGGGAGAGTTCTTAATTGAACTTGTGCTTAATTGCTATATCTTTGAGGGGAGAAGCGGATGTGGAACATGTAGGGGTTAACTTGTATATTAATAAACTCCTTGATGGAGTCACTAAGTTTCGACTCTGTGATATCATCTAAACTAAAGTTGATATGTTTCCTTTGGTCAACAAGTTCCTCTATGAAAATTTCATTAGGATCCCGCTAGTTTTCCTACCTTTGCCAATTTATATTGACAAAAAGGGGGAGAATTATTTTGTAGTTCACACTACATATACATGTGGTTTACCAATCATTATGTAAGGGGGAGTGGTTTTCATGTTGAAATGGAGTATTTACTAAGTGGGAGTGATACATATCACCGTAGTATTATTGTCAAAGTTGCGATACAATTTAACTTTGATGGTGTGTAATAATACTATGATGGATATTCAATAAGTAAAGGCTGAGCACACTCATAGTTGAAGAACCAAAGAAATCAAGCATGTAGGATTTTGGTTTTATCAAGAACAATCCATATGTAAAATGGTTTTGTCACTAAAATTGACAAAGGGGGAGATTGGTAGAGCATTTCTCGGTTGTACCCACTAACGTTGGTATGTCAAGATAGTTTTATATTTTGGTTGTCAAAATGCATTCTTGATTTAGCATACTAAAGATAATTTCGAACTAGGTTAGGTCTAAGAAGTTGAACCGAAGCTATCCTTAAAAGGATGAAGATTGAAGATTGAAGACTACAAGAAGACATCAACAATTAGTTCATCAACAAAGGTATGTGATTGATTTCATTTGGAATCTTGTTAAATTCTACCTTTCTAATATATCAAGATAAATGCTCACTCTGTGGAACAATTCCAATGACGGTAAATGTACATTTATGTATATATACTTGTGGTTATTTGATTCATGACCTTGGAGACAATAACCTTTATCTTTATAAATAGTCTCATGTTGTAGTGAATGAGATTATGAATCCAACGAGCCAAGAATCACTCAATTCCGAGTTATAACGATGAAGTTATGATTGATTTATTAAAGTAACAGTTATAAGAGTTGTTATAACTGTTACAGTTCGTTAGTAGGAAACAATCCATGGCTGTTTGTAACAGTTCATGGACTTGGGCCCAATTACGTGACTAGGAGTCATTTTTAGTCAAATTGGTGATGTTTCCTTGTCTAGGCAAGATGGCTATTAATCCAAACATATTTGATTACCATATTAAAGTGTTTGTGATAACTTTAAATTCCTGCCTAAGTTAAAATGTGATTTATTCACATAAATACAATATTTGCTAATTAATTATTTATTTAATTATTTTTTAAGGAGTTCTAACTTAGGAAAGACTCCCAAATTAGGAGAGTCTTGATAAAGGAAAATAGCTTTGCTTAGTTTTCAAGCTATGTTTCACTATAAATAAGGGTTCGTGAGTGTTACACGTTTTTTTTATCCCCTTTGAAAAATTGGCGTAAGCTTTGCAGGTTGTTTCCATGTATTCTGTTCTTCGTGAACAAGAGTGAGGTAAAAGTCTTTGTATTGGGGATCACAAAGCCAAATTGAATTAAATCTTCGTGATTGATTATACAACTTGTAATCTAGGTTTTTCACCTCTTGTCTATTTTAAGGTTTTCTCTTCTAATATAAAACCATTCAAGAGTTGTTGATCATAAACCCTAGGTTTTGATAGATTTCAGTTTCCGATCATATACCAACACTTGTTAATCGAAATCGGAAACTAGAAAGAAAAACTTCTTTTGAGGCATCTCGTAAAAATCCTTGAGAAGTTTTAAACAAGATATCTCTAGATTTATTCTAGATTTTCTTGTGGTAGAATAATTAGGTTTCTCTTCCTTTATTGAAAAGTATGATAATCCCTAATCTACAAGTTTGTTTTGATATTACTTTTACCTAGTAATTGTTTTTATCAAAATAAACACAAGATTTCCAAAACCTTGATTCACATCTAAAGGGAAATCAAATCGGTGTTTGGTGCAAACAAAATATCGAATCGTATCAATCATTGTGGTGTATCTTCTAAAGAGAACCTTGGGTTCTGCTAGAAGATTTGTGTGAAGAATTTATAAAGAGAATCGGTATTCTGCTAGGAGTTCAATAAGTGCTGAAGAAGGTATTACATCTAGTCCGAATAGGTAGTAGGAAATTGGTGTAACAGCTTATAATCAGTGTGTGTTTATTCTGGACTAGGTCCCGGGGGTTTTCTGCATTTGTGGTTTCCTCGTTAACAAAATTTCTGGTGTCTGTGTTATTTCTTTTCCGCATTATATTATTTATCTTTATAACTGAAATATCACAGGTTGTACGTAAGTTCAATCAATTGGGAATCCAACCTTTGCTTGTTGATTAAATTGATTGACACTTGGATATTGGTTTTTGATACCGTCCAAGTTATTTCTTATATTCAATCGGGCTCGTTGATTCTTAAGATTGAGTCTGACTGTCTAGTTGATTCTCTTTAAAGTATATTGGAGTTAGTCCATAAAGATTTCCAAACGAATTATTGGGTGTGGTTTTTATACCCCCGTTTTTTTACAAACACCAACAAAAACGTAATTTTTCTAATCAATAAAACCCATCTACTAGTTTTCTCAGTCATCGTCTTTGAATTCATCTTAGAATTGAACTCAGCGAAACCCTAATTAAAACAAAACCTTAATTCGTTGATTCTCCTTTGAAAATCTTAAAACAGCAATTAGACAACAACCCACTTCTTCTTCATCCAGTATCAAATCGATCTCATCATCGACATCTCTATACAGACTTAATTTCAAATCCAGGAAACCCCAACTTATTTACAGAAATAAAACTCCTCAAATATTCTCTTCTCTAATTCGGAATCAAAAACACTTACTCAATATTCAACACCAATAACCCACCCTTGATTTTCCTACTCTTACTTGATCTCCAAAATCGCCAGATGAAAGACAGGGGAGAAGCAAAAGAAGGAATAAGAAATGAGAAGAGAAAATAGGACAGAAGAAAAGAAATGAACAGGGTGTTAGTCGTGGGAGATTTCAATGTATTTCAATAGAGTTGGAAAATCCCATGTTTATCCTGGGGGAGTTTGTCAAAATATTTTAAAATCTTTGTTAGTGGTGAGAGATTTCTAGGGAGTTTCTAAAACTACCTCAAAATCCCTTAAACTTCCCTATTAGTGGTGAGATATTTGATTAGAATCTCTTAAACTCCTTGTTAGTCATGAAATATTAGAGTTATAGGGATTCTACAATTTGGTGGAGTTTGGGGGAGTTTAAGGGAGATTCATGATGTTTTTGTGCTTGGACCAAATCTCTCAAAAAACAAGAGATTTCTGGGGAGTTAGGTTTAAACTCCCCCAAATTGTCTAGACTCTCATACACTCCCTCTAAATCCCTATGGATTTAAATACATTAAAATATCTTAAACTCTCCCACGACTAACCCCTTAGAATAAATGAATTTCTTCTCGATCCAAATTGGGATAAGGCCGACGAGATTGTTAAAGGAACCCGACTAAATAATAAGGGGGAAGTCAGGCGGTTAAGATTAAAATGACAATTCTGCCTTTCATAATAATCCGATGATATCTTCTTCGTCCGATGTCCCAATTCCACGTTCGAGTAATCCACTTATCGTAACCTTTTGAGATCTAACCAACAGTACTAGCTTCGTATCTAGATCGTTGTTAAATTAATTCCTATTAATTATCGTTCGCCTTAATATAATCGAGTTATTACTGGATAATACTTCCCTTGACTAGTCTAATAGCGTTGACGAGCTTGAAGGTCTTTACAGAAAACATAGAAGTTACGCAAAAAAAGGTACCGTGCAAGTAGCAAAGACAAAGAGGAAGAATACTACTTTCACTAAGAAGACCCGATGCCCCTTCAAGCTCCAGTTTAAAAGGAACGCGGCAAAAAGGTGGTTTTTGGAGAAAGTTTGCCATCACATTCTTATGCTGGACGCCTTACCGAAGAAGAAGAGAATATCGTAGAGTCAATGACACAAATTCGTATGAAGCTCATTGATATCCTCGCTCACTTAAAAGAAAGAAACCCACAAAATGCTTCTACTTTGGCTAGCATTTACAACGCAAAAACAAAATTGAAGGCTAAGAAATGGGAACAAATGAATGAAATAAAACAATTAAGGCATTTGGGGGAGATGCATAATTACTCGGTTTTCCATGATGAAGATAAGAAAGGACGAATACGACATCTTTTATTGGCTAATCCTGAGTTTGTGAATTTGGCACGGTGCTCTTATCAAGTGCTTCTAATGGATTGCACATACAAAAGCAACAAGTTTGAGATGCCGCTGTTGAACTTTGTCGGGAAAACTTCTACCAATGCTCCTTTTAGTGTTGGTTTTTTCTTTTTGAAAGATGAGCTCGAAGAGATCTATGTGTGGGTACTAGAACAAGTGAAGTCATTCTACGTAGAGGGATATACTCCAAAGGTTATTATTACCGACAAAGAACAATCTTTGTTAAATGCAATAAGGAGGGTTTTCCCGGAAGCTCATAACCTTCTTTGCACGTTCCACTTGTGGAAAAGTATTGAAACTAACTGCATGCGCCTTGTCCATCCAACCAAAAAAAACGAAATGGATAGAATAAAGAAACTACCGTTACATAAACAAGAGGAAGCCAAAGAGAAATCTAAGAAGGATGACAAGTTGGCGGAACTAAAATGGGAAAGTTTCAAAACAGAGTGGAGATCCTTGACCTATTCTATCACCATGGATGAATATGAGGATAGAGCTCGTACGTTAATAACTCAATGGTAAAGGGGTTATCCAAGTGTTGTGAAGTATTTGTTGGATAATTGGTTGGATACGCACAAAGAGAAGTTTGTAGCGGCGTTTACTAACCAATATAGGCACTATGACAACCAAGCTACAAGTACGGAGGAGTCACTTCACAATCGGTTGAAGAATAAACTTCATAGTGGTAATGGTGGGTTAGTTACGTTATTTGAATCCATGGATTCGTATTTTCGCCGTGATAACGATAGAGTTACGAATTCTTTTGAAAAAACCCGAAGTAAAAAACACACCAAATGGTTATACAATGAGTGGCTAAGGGGAATTACATATCAAGTTTCGCACCGCGCAATTGATAAGATAATGTATGAAGTACAACATTATGAATTGGGGGATTATAAAGAAGAGTGTGTTTTTCCAAACATGACAAGTTTGGGACTCCCATGTCACTATCACCTAGAAACGAGAATGGTCGATATAGCCGGAACCATTACATTCTCTATGAATATTACCTTCGTTTTTTCCCAGACTATATTCGTGGTTATATCAAGGCCACGGAGGATGTTCATGGTGATGGGAATTGTGGTTACCACGTCTTCGTGGATCAACTTGGACCCTTTGAAGACATGAAAGGGTGGGATTATGACCAAGTTACTTACTTAAAGAAAAAATGCTTAATGGAACTACGTGGTTACCTAGACTTCTATAAGCCGATGATGAGAGTTGAAAGAAACGAAACTGATGAGGTGTTAAATGAGAGCTTCGTGGAAATGGAAAGGCGGTTAACCGGAAATATATGTTTGACAAGCCAATATTGGATGTGCATGCCTATATGTGGCCAACTACTCGCCAACGCATTCAATTGCGTCATTCATTTAATCTCTAGAGACATGAGCCATACATTTGCACCAACAAGAATACCGTTTGACGAAGATTTGTCAACAACAAAAACAGTTTTCATGGGGCACGTGGAAGGAAATCATTACATCGGCCTCCGATTGCATGAAGGAAGCCCATTACCTCCATTTTGGGGGGAATTTGGTTGTGACGGTGAACTCCCCATGTCATTTCCTCTCTTTTTCTTCACCCTATCACGATTCCTACACAAGCATTACAATTGACTGATTTCCTAAGCGTAGAACAAATAATATAGAAAAAAAACAAAAAAACATTGGTGAGTAGGTTTATTTATGGTTCGTAATATGACATTAATTACAAACCGTAACACATTACGGTTGCTAAGTAATGAATCGAGACCAACCGTAATTAAACTACGGTTGGTAAGTCAACTATACTTTTGAACCGTACATCACTACTTCAAAAATTCTTAACATAAAGGATGATGTACGGTTGGTAACTTTAATTGAGTTACAAACCCTAACACAATTATGTTTCGTAAATGAGATGCAAATATAAACCATAAAAAAACTTTGAAACATACAAAAGGAATTACGGGTCCTAACTAAGGTTTCGATACCAACCGTAACTGAACCTAATTCTCAAAACTTAGAAGTTACGGTTCGTATTTGGGTTGTTACCAACCGTAAGTTCATCAAAATATACAGTTACGGTTGGTATCTGGGTTACTACCAACCGTAACTCACATGCAACACATAAATTTAAGTTTCAATTTCGATCCAAAACCCTAATTTTTGATGCAAAACTAACTTAAATCAAACACAATAGACTAAACCCTAACTGGGTTTTTCGAAACATACCTCAAATAAGTCATTATGCTTGATTTTGACGGTTGAGGAGTTTCAAATTGATGTTCTTGACCTAGTGGAGGATTTGGTTCATTAGAACAACTACAATCTTCGTTAACCTTCTTCATCAGCATCTTTAATATAGTTTTCAATCAATGATTATCAATTTTTCAAATCCCCGATTAATCGAGGACGATGAAAATTTCGATTTTAATTGAGGAGGAGAAAGGGAAGAGAAGAGAAACTGTTTTGAAACTGTTTTGATTTTTGAGATTCAATTGGGTTATAAATGGGGAAGGACAATTCATTCTTTTTAACCAAAAAAGCAAGAGTAAATTAGTCCATTTAAACTGAAAAGAGTAATCTAGTCAATTTACACCCCCTATAGGACACCCCCTAACCAATAAGATGGACATTGCTATCACACTTGTGGCCCCTCTAATGGAACATGCCTCCCCTATAACAGGATTAAAAAAATGGTGTAAATTTCATTTCAAAATAATTGTTGCTGAATACCAAAGATTTGTTAGGTTTTATTAGCAGAAAATTGGGATATCATTCTCTCTCTCCTACTGAGTATCCCAAAAAAAATCAAACTACCTCTTCTTATTCTTTAATTCCTTTGTGTTTCCTAGATTTACTCTAATATTAATTAGGGTAAATATGGGTAACATTAAAATTAGGTTTTTATGCTTTACATAAAACTTATCCTTGTTCTACAAGGATTTTAGATTCAGGTTTTGTATATATTTCTCTCCTGATCGTCTGCTAATGGATGACTATTATCATTATGAAGAATATAATAGCCTTAATGGCACTTTTTAACATGTGATGGTATATTCATGTATATCATTAACAACGATCTTCTCCGGCGTGACGTAGATCTCTGCAACTCGATACAAGATCCATGGATACCGGTTCAAATCGTGATTATGATGTTATGTGCTTATTACTCCTTTCTATGGGTGCATCAAGATTTGAAGAAGTTATGCAAATGTTTGGAAAGAGTTACAAAAACCATCCCTGAGAAAACATCTGATTTCAATTTGAATATGTACCCAATACTTTAATGTATCTTAGATATTTTGTATTAGGGTCTCTCATTAAATGTATTTTCTACTATTCTTTATCTATGATGTATGAATTTCTATCACTTGTTAACATTTTATTAATATAATTCCAGGGGCACTGTGTAGCCCCTTGTTCCTTCAAAAAAAAAAATTAACAGAAAATTGGGGAAGAAGATGAACAGTGATTTACTAATTTGAATTTTGATTTAATTCGAGTAAGTGGTGACTCAATCTTAACCCGTTGACGATTCAAAACTGGTTCACTATTCCAATGCAATCCTAGTAAGACGATTCAGTGGGCTTAGATGTCTTTTTACAAACCAGATTTTTCGCCACGTATGGAGCAAGTCTTTTAAGTCTTTTTTCCAGCCAAATTTATCGCCACGTTTGCACTAACTAAATTTTGAAAAAACGTGGGCATTTTATTAAATGCATTTCCCCATATGGACATTTTATTAATTCTCTCTTATTTTATTAGCGAATGTCTTAGGAAAAGGTTAATTCTGCATATGCATTTTTGTTGAAGAGTAAACAAGTATACTATGAAGAAAACAGAAGGGATCAACAAGAATTGTTGATACAATAGTGGATCAACTATGAGAGTTGACAGAGTATGGTTGGATTAACTGGTACAGTTGACATGAAGTGAATGGATCAACAAGAGTTGTTGACGCATGGTACGGTATTTAGAAGTTTACTTGTTTTACAAGTATTACTGGTTTTAGAGTTTGTTTACATAAGAGTTTTTCTAGAAGTTTCTTTGTTAGAGTTTGATTAAGTTAGGAAAGTGCTTATTCCTTGAGAGTCAAGTTTTTTAATCATATAAATAGTCTATTGAGCCATGAGTCGAAAAACATCAATTAAGAGAAGTTTGTTTGAGTTTAGTTTTGTGTTTTTTCATTAAGTCTTTGATATCAGATTTTCTACATCTGGTATCAGAGCACTGGTATAAGATTCTAGTACTGTGGGTATGAGTTGAAGAAGATGACGAGTTTAATTTCAATTAAGGTACCTGCATTTGAAGGTAAAAACTTCGAGCACTGGAGGTTGCAGATGGAGAATATTTTCACATACCAAGAGGTATGGGATATTGTGAAAGATGGTTATGTAGAACCAGAAGAAGGAGTTGTAGTTGAAGAAGCTGTGCAAACTTTATTAACTAAAAACAGAAAGAAGAATTCTAAAGCTACATATATTCTTCATCAAGGTGTTCATGAATCTTTCATGGATAAAGTTATCTATATTAAGCAAGCTAAAGCAGCATGGGATGGTTTGGTTAGCTACTACACAGGGTCTGACAAAGTCAAGAAAGTTAGATTGCAAACCCTAAAGATAAATTATGAATTATTGCATATGGAAAGTACTGAAACAATATCATATTTTTTCTCAAAGACTTTGAATCTTGTCAATGAGATGAAGGCTAATGGTGATATTGTGGAAGATTCAACAGTTGTTGAGAAGACATTAAGAAGTTTACCTGAGAAATTTGAATCAAATGTGACTGTTATAGAAGAATGAAATACAGTTGCAACTATGACTCTTAATGAGTTATTGGGTTCATTACAATCCTATGAACAAAGACTACTAGAGAAGACAGTTGTTGCAAAACAAGTTGAAGAAGCACTTCAAAGTCAAGTAAGATGGAGAAGCAATCAAGGCAAACCTAATGCTGGAAGGTTTCAAGGAAGATATATCCATAGAGGGAGATCTAATACTGGATGTTATCAAGGAAGAAAACCAGTTGATAGATCAAAATTCAGTGTTACAACTGTGTAGATTTTGGACACTTTGCTCCAAAGTGTTCAAAACCCAGAAACACTACAGAAAATAACTATAAAGCAAATTTCAAAGCTAATATTGCTGAAAGTCAAGAAGTAGGAGAAACAGAAGAGCAGAAGACTGAAAACATGCTACTAGCATGTCATACAATAGAAGAACAACCTCAACTTAACCGGTACTTGGATACAAGTTGCAGCAATCATATGTGTGGCAGAAAAGATTTGTTTGAAATCTTTGATGAGTCTGTAAGATCCACAATGAAGTTTAAAAATAGTTTAACTATTCCAGTTATGGGAAAAGGAAGAATAGGAATTGTTCTCAAGAATGGTTCTAAAGCATACATCATGGATGTATTTTATGTTCTAGGTTTACATCAAAACTTGCTAAGTATGGGTCAATTGTCTGAAAGAGGATATTCTATGAATATTTACAATGGTTTATGCTTCATCAGAGATAGAAGAAGAAGATTGATAGCAAGGGTGGAGATGACTAAAAACAGACTATTTCCTTTGAACATGCAACATCAAAAGGAAAGATTTTACAGTAGCAGTGTTCATAATGATACTTGGTTATGGTACAATAGAATGGGACATCTGAACTTTAACAGTTTGCAAACTTTTTCAAATAAGGAGATGGTGTCAGGATTACCTTTCATTCGAATTCCAGAGTCAAGATGTGAGAATTGTATCTTTGGCAAACAACATAGAGATCCATTCCAGTTAACAAAGCAAGAAGACATGAACAGTTGAAAATCATTCATAGTGATTTGTGTGGTCCTATAGAAGTTACATCACATGGAGGTAATAAATATTTCATAACTTTAATTGATGACTTTAGTAGGAAAGCATGGGTATATTTGCTTAAACAAAAGAGTGATGCTTTTCATGCTTTTAGAAGTTTCAAAGCATATGCTGAGAAACAAATTGGTAAAACCATCAAGATATTAAGAACTGATAGAGGGACAAAATATAATGTTGTTGATAGTTTCATGGAAGAACATGGTATTCTACATCAGCTAACAACAAGATATACACCTCAACAGAATGGTGTAGCTGAAAGAAAGAACACAACCATAATGGACATGTCGAGAACTATAAGAAGAACAAAATATTTATCAAAGAATTTTTGGGGTTATGAAGTTGATATATAAGTGTATCTACTTAACAGATGTACTACAAATAATTTGAATAACAAGACACTAGAAGAAGCATGGAGAGTAGTAAGACCAAGTATAAGACATCTGAGAATTTTTGGGTGCATTGCATATGAACATGTGACAAAAGAATGGGAAAGAAGTTGGATGATAAAGTGAGAAATGTATTCTTGTTGGTTACAACTCAGTAACAAAAGGATACAAGTTGTTTAACCCAGAAACTGGAAAGATGGTCATTAGCAGAGATGTGTATTTGATGAAGATTCACAATGAAATTGGAATAACGGATCAACAACAAGTGTTGATCCCCATCACAATGGATCAACAATGAGTGTTGATCCGCATAAGAATGAATCAACAAGGGGATGTTGATCCACATAATATTGGATCAACAAGGAATGTTGATCCACCTGCTGCTGTCAGAACACTTCCAACTGTAGTTGAGGAAGAATTGCAAGCTCAAGACAATGTTGAAGAACAACATGATGAATAAAGAACTGAAGCAATAACACAACAAGAAAATACAAGACCAAGAAAAAAATACATCATACCTCCTAGATTGAATGATTATGTTATATCAAGAGATTATGAAGATATTGATGATGAAGTAGTGAATTTTGCACTATTCGGAGATTGTGATCCTGTAGCTTGTGAAGAAGCTTCTAAAGAACAAGGTTGGATTCAAGCCATGAATGAATAATTGGAGTCAATTGAGAAGAATAATACTTGGGAACTAACAACACTTCCACCAGGTAAGAAGCCTATTGGTGTTAAGTGGGTTTACAAAAAATGGTGAAATAGAAAGACTAAAAGCAAGGTTAGTAGCTAAGGTTTATATAAAAAGACAAGGAGTTGATTATTCAGAAGTATTTGCACCAGTTGCAAGACTTGATACAGTAAGGATGATCATTGCTTTAGCTGCACAAAAGCATTGGAAGATATTTCAGATGGATGTGAAGTCAGCATTCTTGAATAGAGTATTAGAAGAAGAAGTTTATGTAGAGCAACCAGCTGGTTACATTATGGAGTGGAAGGAGAATGAAGTATACAAGCTAAACAAAGCTTTGTATGGTTTGAAACAAGCACCAGGAGCTTGGTATACAAGAATATATTCTTATTTTTTTAAGAAATGATTTACAAGATCTCCACATGAGAATACTCTATATTTGAAAGCTGATACTCCTGGCAATCATATTATAATATGTTTATATGTGGATGATCTCATATTTACTGTAAATAGTTCTGAGATGATCAATGAATTCAGGGAGGGTATGGTGAAGGAATTTGAGATGACAGATCTTGGTTCGATGTTATATTTTCTTGGTATTGAAGTACAACAAACTGAAAAAGGAATTTTTATTAATCAACAAAGGTATGTTGAAGGAATTTTTAAACGTTTCAAGATGGATAATTGTAATCCAATTTTAACACCAGTAGAAGAGAGACTGAAGTTGACAAAAGATGGATCAGGAGAGCTTGTGAATTCAACAGACTTTAAAGGTCTTGTTGGATGTTTAAGATATTTGACTGCTACAAGACCTGATATCATATATGCAGTTGGGTTGGTTAGTAGATTTATGGAATTTCCTAGACAATCACATTTACAAGCTGCAAAACATATTCTGAAGTATGTAAAAGGAACAACAAGCATGGGAATCTTCTATATTGTTTCAGAAGATCGAAAATCAATTGGATTTACTGATAGTGATTGGGTTGGAGATACAGATGGAAGAAAGAGTACATCAGGTTATGGATTTCAGCTGGGAACTGTTTTTTCTCTTGGTCATCTAAGAAGCAACAAGTTGTTGCATTATCTACAACAGAAGCTGAGTATATAGCTTCTATAAAGTGTGTTATACAAGCTGTATGGCTAAGAATGATGCTGAAGTCATTGTTTCAAGAACAGAAGACACCAACAACAATAGTTTGTGACAACAAGTCTACAATTTCATTAACTAAGAATCACGTGCTTCATGGAAGGAGTAAGCACATTGATATTAAGTATCATTACATTAGAGAACTTGTTAGTAACAAGGAGATAGCGGTAGAGTTTGTTTAAAGTCAAGAGCAAGTGGCAGATATTTTCACCAAGTCTTTGAAGTCTAACACTTTCATTTACTTGCATGGAAAGTTGGGAATGATTAGCAAAGAGTATCTTGGCTTAAGGGAGGATGTTGAAGAGTAAACCAAGATACTATGAAGAAAACTGAAGGGATCAACAAGAATTGTTGATACAATAGCGTGGATCAACTATGAGAGTTGATAGAGTATCGTTGGATCAACTGGTACAGTTGACATGAAGTGAATGGATCAACAAGAGTTGTTGACGCATGGTACGGTATTTAGAAGTTTAGTTTTAGAGTTTGTTTACGTAAGAGTTTTTCTAGAAGTGTCTTTGTTAGAGTTTGATTAAGTTAGGAAAGTGTTCATTCCTTGAGAGTCAAGTTTGTTAATCATATAAATAGGCTGCTGAGCCATGAGTCGAAAAACACCAATTGAGTTTAGTTTTGAGTTCTTTCATTAAGTTTTTGATAACAGATTTTCTACAATTTTGTTTATAATCAGACATTTAATGGTTATAATGCCTTTCCCAGGTTTTTGGCGGGACAGGGTGGAGTACTAGACGATCTCATTAAGGTTCATTAGACAACTCTCTTAATGTGCAGGCTGGATTATTTTTTATTTTACATGCCTTTACATCATTCCTTGAGTTTAACAATGTCAATCCTGGAACGCCTAATGTCAAGGGTAAATCAAACTCAAAGGGATGCAAATCCCTTAATCTGTTTCCATAAATCACATGTAAGGTATGTTCCAATTTAATATTCTGTATGCATAATAAGATTCTAAGAGGAACAGAAATTTTCGTTCTCTCTAAGATAATGTTTAAAACTAGACCCTAATGTTAAACTCTAATGGCTGATTTCTGTGTACATCATTTTATGCGCATTGGTAGGAAGTTATTTTCCCTACATTGTTCTAGGTCATGTCTTACTTTCTTTTTGGTTGCGTTAAGTCATTTTCCAATACTGGCAAATCCTCATTTTTCATTCGCTTCAGGTGATTTATAGTTAACTTTCTCATTGTTATTTTTTTGGCCAAACTTATTCCGGAAAGAAGCAGCAACGAGACATAAGCAAACACACGACAAGAGCCTTGGAGAGTCATAAGCAAAGACAGGAGAAAGAGCCTTGGGTAAGAGTTGAAGTAGAGATGCGAAATCCAACGCGGCGGCACCACGTCCCTCCTCTCTAATGCTACTACACTAAAACGCAGTGTGGACCAAAGCTGTGAACATGGAAAATCTGTGACCGTTTAAGTAAACAGAAGTAAAAGTCAAGTGGCATGTACAAGAATTTAAAGAGATGCATATAGCCCCTGCAGGCATAAAAGGACTTGGAGAATTATTATGTGGAGTCGAATAATATTTCTTATACACAGTGGAAGATTTGTTACAAACAATCTTTGCACTCGCAATGCAGTTTTTGCATTATTGCATATGAGACCCGGTGGAAGTAGGCATTACCGGAGAGGGTTTCTTTAATTCGCATTACGAGGCAATGATATTACAGATTATGGAAGGAAGAGAAATCAAGGTTGAATTAATATTCAAAATTGTTAACTGAAGAAGAACAGAATTCACTAAGAGAGGTCGTCCATATCACCCAGATAAGGCCTGATCTTTCAAGTAAACCAGTCTTTAACGTTTGTGCTTCAGACAAAGTAGAATCATGCATCCTACAACGAAGGATGGTGGTGCGGACTGACCATCCCATAAAACTACAACCTTGCTACAGGGGCGGCAAGGAATGGTAGAGGGCGGTAAGTATGATAACAATGTCCTTCTAATTGGTTAGGAGGTAACCCATAGGAGATATTAATTGACTAGATTACCCTTTTCACCTTAAATGGACTGATTTACCCTTACTTTTTTGGTTGAAAATACAGAATTGTCCTCCCCTAATTTTACCCTAATAAAAATTGAAAATTCAAAATTGTTTGAAAACAGTTTCTCTTCTCTTCTTCTCCTCTCCTCCATTAAATTTGAAACTGATTTATCGTCCTCTTCGATTCATCGGCGATTTGAAAAATTTATAATCGTTGATTGAAAACTATATTAGAGATGCCGAAGAAGAAGGTTGACGAAGAATGTAGCAGTTCTAATCAACCAAATCCTCCATTAGGTCAAGAACATCAATTTGAAACTCCTCAACCTTCATAAGGTATGTTTCGAAAAACCCAGTTAGGGTTTAGTCTATTGAGTTTGATTTAAGTTAGTTTTGTATGAAATATTAGGGTTTTGTTGCAAAATTGAAACTGGATTGTAGCAGTTATATGTGAAGTACGGTTGATAAATACTCCAATTCCAACCGTAACTATGATATTTGTTGAAGATACGGTTGGTAACAACTGAAATACCAACCGTATGTTATTGAATTTAAGAAAAATTGTTCAGTTACGTTTTTTATTTGCAACCGTATGTGGCTTACGGTTGTGTCTTCAGTTACGAACCGTATATTGTTCTGTAACTTATGTTTTTGGTTTTTACGGTTTGTAATTTCATCAATGTTATCAACTGTATTTGAGTTACGGTTTGTAACTCAACATCCATTACTAACCATAGAACATCTTGTATGTTAGTATTTGGTCAAAGATAACTTACGGTTGATATCGATACATCAGTTACCAAACGTATCTTCGGTACGGTTGATATCGATTCACTATTTACCAACCGTATGAGTGGTACGGTTGGTAACTGTTCATTGGTTACAAACTGTAACTATGCAGGCTCACCATTTTGTTTTGTTTTTTTGTCATCTATATTATTTGTTTTACCCTTAGTAAATCAATCAATTGTTATGCTTGTGTAGGAAGAAAAAGAGAGGAAATGACCTAACCCCGACTGATCATACGCCCACCATTTTGTAGGAACAAAAAATTTACAGACATACGGTTCATATTTGTCTTTCCTTTACCAACCCTACCGGGGTCCGATTGGTAACTTAAAGCACATTACCAACCGTATATTGTCCTGTGTATGTTTGAAGTTGTTAGGTTACAAAAATTTGTTGAATTACCAACCGTGTCTCTGGATTTCAAATTTACTCAGAGGTACGGTTGGTAATTTTCTGCTAGTTACCAGCCGTAACTCTGGAAATCAAAAAATTTACAGACATACGGTTAGTAATTGTCTTTCCTTTACCAACCGTAACTCAGGAAATCAAAATATTTACAGACATACAGTTCATATTTGTCTTTCCTTTACCAACCGTATATTGTCCTGTGTATGTTTGAAGTTGTTCGGTTTCAAAATTTTGTTGAATTACCAACCGAAGTTGGGTGCAGTTGGAAAGTCCGAAAAAGTTACCAACCGTATCTCTGGATTTCAAACTTCAATTTGAAAATATATCCGTTATTGAAGACTTTTTTGAAAATATATCCGTTGAGACTATCAATAACTTCAATTTCAAAACATAGATCCGTTATTGAAGACTTTTATTTATATATATATATATATGCTTATCCTACTTGCTTGGACTTACACCTCCACTTGAATTCCAAAAATAGATCTCTAACCTTAAGCTATATTATGGCTCCAAATCTTGAATTCACTTTGGAAGAAGATTTATGTATTTGCCGCAACTTTGTTCTATGCTATCCAAAAAGAGGAGAAGAACGACGTCGATGTGGTTTTGTGAGTACAAGTTATTTGAGTACTCTATTTGAAAAATTTTGTTCTGAAACAGGAAACCCTAATAACTGCAATGCAATTATGTTGTATGTTTGTTATGGAACTATTCGGGATAATGTTCAAGAATTTATGGCATTAGTTCGTATCATGGGTGAAATACGTTGAAGGGGTGAAACTGACGCTGAAGTTTTAGAGAGCTCTATTCAAGAATGGATGCGATGGAAAAGGTCGAGTTTTCAATACTTACCTCATTTCAACATCCTTAAAGACTTCTATCGCACTCTTAGACCCGGATATTAGTATCATTTTAAGTCGCATGAATGAATGAGTTGTAATTTCATTTATATTTGTAATGGTTTCATGGTTGTAATGTTGGTTTAGTAATGAACAAAATACTTCATTTATTCTTGGTTTAGTCAAAATAAAAAATACTTTCAACATTCTTTGAACTACTTTGAACATAATACTTCATTCATTCATTCTTCATCATCGCTCATAAGTAGGAATTGCTTCGGCATAGATTGAGTGATGGCCTTCCATAATTCAATCCTTTCCTCAAATCGATTGCACCAAGTCTTGGGGAGTTCACCGTCACAACAAAATTCCCTACACAATGTAGGTAATGGACTTCCTTCATGCAATCGGAGGCCGATGTAATGATTTCCTTCCACATGCCCCATTACAACTGTTTTTTTAATTGACAAGTCTTCGTCAAACGGAACTCTTGTTGGTGCAAATGTAATGCTCAAGTCTCTGGAGATTAAATGAATGACGCAATTGAATGCGTTGGCGAGTAGTTGGCCACATATAGGCATGTGCATCCAATATTCACTTGTCAAACATATGTTGCCGGTTAACCGCTTTTCCATTTCCTTCAAGCTCTCATTTAACACCTCATCGGTTTCGTTTCTTTCAACTCTCATCATCGGATTATAGAAGTCGCGGTAACCACGTAATTCCATTAAGCTTTTTTGCCTTACGTAAGTAACTTGGTCACAACCCCACCCTATCGCGTCTTCAAAGG
This sequence comes from Papaver somniferum, assembly GCF_003573695.1. NCBI lineage: Eukaryota > Viridiplantae > Streptophyta > Magnoliopsida > Ranunculales > Papaveraceae > Papaver > Papaver somniferum. Next base: position 8,788,259 of record NC_039358.1, on the reverse strand, counting down.
GTCCAAGTTGATCCACGAAGACGTGGTAACCACAATTCCCATCACCATGAACATCCTCCGTGGCCTTGATATAACCACGAATATAATCGGGTAAAAAACGAAGGTAATATTCATAGGGAATGTAATGGTTCCGGCTATATCGACCATTCTCATCTCTAGGTGGTGCTTTAGGCAGTCCTTTTAGATGAATCCTCTCCTTCTCCTTGTCAGCACTTGACGGAATTATTTCAACCATCAGACTCTTTCCATTGTTCCTTCTAATTGTTTAACACCAACTGTACCAACAAACCTTTTTATTAAACTATTTTGGGAGGAAACCTCGGGACCGACATTGGAACCTTTACATTTAAATTCATCGTCTTTTTCTCCACTTTCTTTGCAACCTTTTCCTTTATCATCAACTTTGTTTCTTTGTTGTTCTTTAGAGCGATATACCGGACCTCTTCCTTTAACATCAATTTTGCTTGTCATACTTTCTTGAGTAGGAAGCTAGGTACATCTTTGTTGTACATTTCGACGGCTTGGTTCCCCTTTATCCGCTTGACCTCTTTTTCGTTTGTTTCTACCTTGCACATCATCCTCTTCCATCTCATCCTACGCTTCATATTCCTTTCGCAACCATTCATAACCACAAGGATCCATTTTCTTTGATTCTTCCGCCAATTCTCTTGCTTTTTTATTTCCTACGTACCTCTTTTTTTGGTAGGAGGCCTCCCCTTAATCGTCCCCTTTGGTGGTTCCTTGATATCATACCTAAATTGTGGATATACGAAATCTCTCAAGCTACTCAACCATATTTGCCTTTGGCCTTGACATAGTGAAGCATATTTATTTTCTAGAGCTCTTCCAATCTCGGTATCGGCAAACGTTCCTAGAAATTAATCATCAAAAATTGTTTCACGGAAGGATAATTGTTTCCAAAAGGGATCAACATCTTGAATAGGGATCACTTTGTTTTGGTACGTGGATATAACATGCTGACATGGGATTCCAAAACTTGTCATGTTTGGACAAACACACTCTTCTTCATAATCGCCCCATTCATAATGTTGGACTTCATACATTATCTTCTCAATTGCTTTGTGCGAAACTTGATGTGTAATTCCACTTAGACACTCATTGTCTAACCATCTGGTGTGTTGCTTGCACTTGCTTTTTTTAAAAGACTCTGTAACTCTATTGTGATCACGGAGGAAATACGAATGCATGGCTTCGAATAACGTAACTAACCCACCATTACAACTATGAAGTTTCTTCTTCAACCGGTTGTGAGATAACTCCACCGTACTTGTAGCTTGGTTGTCATAGTTCTTATATTGGTTAGTGAACACCGATATGAATTTATCTTTGTGTGGATCCAACCAATTATCCAACAAATACTTCACAACACTTGGATAACCTTTTTTCCACTGAGCCACTAACATACGAGCTCTATCCTCATATTCATCCACGGTGATAGAATAGGTCAAGGCTTTCCACTCCGTTTTAAAAATTTCCCATTTTTGTTCCGCCAACTTGTCATCCTTCTTAAACTTCTCTTTGGCATCCTTTTGTTGATGTAACAGTAGCTTCTTTATTCTTTCCATTTCGCTCTTTTTGGTTGGACGGACAAGGCGCATGCACTTAGTTTCAATACTTTTCCACAAGTGGAACGTGCAAACAAGGTTATGAGCTTCCGGGAAAACCCTCCTGTTCCTTGTCGGTAATAATGACCTTTGGAGTATATCCCTCTACGTAGAATAGCTTCACTTGGTTCAATGCCCATACATAGATCTCTTCGAGCTCATCTTTCAAGAAGCAAAAACCAACACTAAAGGAGCATTGGTAGAAGTTTGCCCGACAAAGTTCAACAACGGCATCTCAAACTTGTTGGTTTTGTATGTGCAATCCATTAGAAGGATTTGATGAGAGCACCGTGCCAACTTCACAAACTCGGGATTAACCAACAAAATATTTCCTATTCGTCCTTTCTCATCATCATCGTTGAATATGGAGTAGTTATGCATCTCCCCCAAATGCTTTAATTGTTGCATTTCGTGCCTTTGTTCCCATTTCTTAGCCTTGTATTTTTTTCTTGCATTGTAGATGTTATCCAAATTAGAAGCATTTTGAGGGTTTCTTTCCTTTAAGTGAGCGAGGATATCAATCGGCTTCATACGAATTTGTGTCAGTGATTATACGATATTCTCTTCTTCTTTGGTAAGGCGTCCAGCATAAGCGTGTGATAGAAAACTCTCGGGTATAGGGTGGTTATGACTACCACATACAACTTTCTCCAAAAACCACTTGTTTGCCTTGTTCCTTTTAAACTGAAGATTGAAGGGGCGTCCTGTCTTCTTACTGAAAGTAGTATTCTTCCTCTTTGTCTTTGCTGCTTGCAAGGTATCCTTTTTTGTGTGAATTTTATGTTTTCCACTACACTCGCAAACCATTTGAAAGGCACTATATTTAGTGGTACCATTACAAACTATGATACACCTAATCAACTTGCCTCGTTCTCTAGCCCAATTCTTTGCATCGTCTTTCTCCTCCCATGTCTCCTCGGTTAAATAGTGAGAGCTAGAATCTTTGGTGAGAAGTTGATTTGCTAAAGGTTGGTCATCCATTGTAGGAGGTACAATAAAGAGCTGGACAAAAATATACCAACATTAGTCTAAACTAGGCCACAAAAAAAATATATGTACACAGGTAAGGTTGGTAACGATAAAAACTTAGCAACCGAACCTCGGGTACGGTTGGTTATTCGAAAATTTTAACGAACCGTACAACCATACAGAGTAATATACGGTTTGTCACGAAAATACATAACAAACCGTAGGATAGGTTCGGTTGGTAACTAATTCTACATTACCAACCGTACTAGGTGCAGTAAATACCGCCATGCAAAGGATGATTAGATATGGTTGGTATCGAAATTTCTCAACCAACCGTAACTGATACTTTTCCCCAAAATTGAAGAACATACGGTTGGTAACTGATACCTTTGCAACCGTAACCACTAGGTACGCTTGGTAATGAGCTCAATTGCAACCGTATGTTCTTCTGAAAATTTTAAAAGTTTGATATTTTTACGTACTTCAGAGAATTTTGAGCAACAAAAAACTAATGGGAACTAGTTTAGAAGTATACCTGGTCATTTTTCAGTGCTTGGTTCTCCACTTTGTTGGCCAATTTCTTCAATTGGTTGAGATTGACCATCACTTTGGGTTAAAACATCTACAACATCTAACAAATACTCCATATCAGGATCTCCATCAAGAGGTATGTAGTACTTGTTTTTTCTATCATATAGAGATTCACCCACCTCAAAGTTGCCACTGAAATCACTCATTTTGGTTGAGTGAATCAAAATCTAGGGTTTCACAAATATCACATAAATTTTTTTTTCTCTCCTCTAAACTTTTTTTTTTTAAATTTTCATAACTCTAAAAATATGATTTTAGAGTTATTATAAGTGAAAATTAGTTATCACACTAATCTTGATTATCAAACACTAAACTTGATTATCAATCACTAAACTTGATTATCAATCACTAATCTTGATTATTAACAATAAGGATTAATTGGTCATTTCCATATTGTTTTGGATAAGGGGCACTTGAATTACCACCTAATAACCCTTTTTGTCTTATTAGTTTTGCCGCCCTCTACTATTCCTTGCCGCCCCTATACCAAGCTTGTAAAACTATGCCAACTTCACATCTAAATTACATACTACGTGTGCTTTGAAAATAACTGAATAATGCCTTGGTATGAATGATAGAGAAATCAATTGCAACAACATAATGAACAGCTCTCTAAAGAAATATCTCGAACAACCTAAACGTGAACCAGCATCCCTTAGATAATATTTACATGATGCAACTCCAAAATTTCAAGAAATCTAATTATTCAACGTTCAGATTTGTCGTTAACCACGCATAAGTGACACCAACCCTATGAACCGGAAGCAATTTTATGCATCTGCACGGGCATTAAAAGACCTTGTTATACATATTTTATAATCTATTTAAGACGTGAAATTAAACATTTAAACAACAAAATCATTCTAACCTTATTGAAAAATTATATTTTTTAATGTATGCCAAATTTCTGAACCGAATCCACATCTCACGAACCGTTGACCGACTTTTGAGCGAATCCGAACTCTCTTAATGTGTCCCGATTTGCTAACAAGGGGTGTATCTAAGGAATGTTTTGTCTGATACCAAATATGATACACCTCCGAGCAAATTAGTATCTCCCATCAGCAGCCATGATATTCCACCAAGATCTTATGTTATGTAGTGGAACTTTTTTGACCAGCAACAAAAAAGAATTCGGTTACAAAATCTCTGTGCATTCGGTTCAAAATAGAGTACTGCTCTCTTTCAGAATTCATGCATGAAATAATTTGTTAAGTTTGTACTGACACACACCCTGTTGAGACCCGTACCACCTTGGGGAATCGGCAACTTTTGCATTATTCACAAGCCTCGGGTGATCTGCGTTTCATCTTTAGTGTCTCTTCATTCCAAGCTTTCCCCAATCTGATCTGTTGTTCTTCACACCTATAAATATGTTTACTTCGAAGCAAATTCATTTATCACTTGTTTTGTCTCTAGCCTTCACATATTATTATTAGTATCTTTTACTTGCACTGAAGAAAAATTACTCAGAACTTATGAAGATGAATTACCAAGTATGGGTTTTTGAGACTGCTATGAAGTTATCGATCCTGTTATCGCTTTTTATTTATGCTTCATCTGCTACTAATTACACTGTTGGTGGCGAACTGGGATGGGATTTGGATTCTGATATCCAAACTTGGAGCTCTTCACGTAACTTTAGTGTAGGAGATACACTAGGTTTGAATTCTTTTAATCACTCGATTACACTAATTTGATTGTTTATTATATCTTATATTGAATTGATTATATATTTTTGTATGCTTCTGAATTATAAGTTTTTTTTAATGTTGAATTGCAGTGTTCGTGTATACACCTGTTCACAATGTGCTGGAAGTGGACGAAGTTGGATACAACGCTTGTGCCTCAGACGACCCGATCAGTGTAGCCGATGATGGTAATACTACTGTCACTCTTGACAGTTTCGGTACTAGATATTCATTTGTGGAACTTATGGTCATTGCGGCGCTGGATTAAAGGCAAAGATAGTTGTTAACTCAACACACTCGTCTGGCTCAGGGAAGAACAACAATCAGTTTGTTATAACTACTATAATCAGTCTAATGATCAATGACTAGTAAACTGTGTTCTTATGTAGAGTCCTGTTACGGTTTACTTACTATGGTTATTGTGCACGATCGAGTCCTATTTCGAGAGTCAGTTGCTGTTGTTTCACTTTTATGAATAAAATTTATGGGTTTAGTTATTTATGTGTCTTCCCTGAGACAGGCAGGTTCTGCATCTTGTGTTTTCCTTTACCAGAGGCAAGGCAATAAATGAATTATCTGCTAATAATACAACTTGGTTCAGATTTTCTAGAAAAGAAGAAACAGAATAATAACTGGTTCTGACAAAAGAGAACTGCCAGAATTAGCAAAAGATAGGAATAACAACTCCCGCATGTCCCTAACTAGTGGTTTGCCTTTCTAGTTATAAAAATGATTGGAGGACGAGAATCATACAAAGACGGTCTACACATACTCTGGGGTGAAGAACTCAAGCACACAACCTGCAGAATATCTTGGAAACTTGGGTAATCCAGATGCAATCTGCATTTGCTTCTTATAGTCTTTAGATAATCGTTTAGGAATCGTGATAGTCATTGTCTGAAAAACTCCAGCATTGGCCAGAAAGAATTTTACCATGTCCAGCTCCAGTTTGCACCCAAAAAGATCTCTTATTGTCGTATTACGACTACCTTGATATTTGGCAGAGAATACTGGGGCAATGAATATACTGTCCAATTATATCATCTTGTAGGTGGTCGTTGCGGACACCCTACAATCCAAAATCGTAAGTGGAAACACCAATTATAGTTTTTAAGCGTCGGCAAAAGAACCAAAAGAGATAACAGGCCTATCAAAAGGCACAAGAATGAATCTCATGATAAAAGAAGAACAAGACTAGATCAGCATTAGATTTCATTTTCGCAGTCAGTGAAAAAGAAAAACACCGCAAACATGATACCAATAGAGAAAATAAACCATACTTCCATTTCACAAACTGTAATCTATGTGGAGTAAAACAAGAGACTGTTGTAGAGCTCACAACATCAAAATAAAAAAACTAATTAAATACAGTGAAAAGCTAAACTAAAAGACTCCGTGAAATTGCAATCGAGAGGCACCTTAATAATATATGCACCCCTCAACTCTCACTATCTCTCCCATTCTGTCTCTCTTTATCATTCTCTCAAATTCTTAGTATGTATAACAAAATAAAGTGGAAAGGGTTTTCAGAAAGAGGATGAGCACTGATACAATCTCTTCACTCTTTTCTGTCCCTAAGTTTCCACTCTTGTTGTCTTGTTTACTTAAACCCCCTCCCTCCTCTTTCCCCTCACCATAAACACTCAAAATGCTTCAAACAGAAGAAAAAAAAAAAAAAGATTCTCCCTGGACTGTCGTATAACTGCACAATTCTTACACTACAAACCCAAGAAAAACAAGCCATGTAGTAGTAAACTTCTTTTTTCTTACTTACTCTAAAAACTTCGTCGAGCTCTGTTATCAGCTGTGTTTTCAAGCCAGAGTGTAGCTTGAGACGGACACTGCAGCTGGAGTGTTTGCGTGGATGTAAACGAATTCCATGCTTTTACCGGCTGGTAAGGATGTGAGCCAGGATGGGAATGTGTATGCATTGCCAGACTTGGTAAGTCCCCAAACTGGACCGTAGAGGTTGCCTATGTACAGTTTTAGTTCTTTTAATGTTTTTCCAGAGTTGTTAGTTACCGTAGCGGAGTATCTGTGGTATGTTTTTCCTTTGGCGTTCCATGTGGTTGTTGCCTTCTGTGTGACGCTGATCTTTGATGATGAACCTGCAAACAAGAAAATAAAAATTATGAGCTAACAAAGATCAATAATCCAAAACCGAACAAATCTTAAACGAATCCTAGTATTTGTTAAATGTAAAAACTATGAATTGGTTGAAATGTCAGAAAGTATACCTTTGGCTGGAGTTGGTTTTGGCTTCTGAACTGGTGTGTATTTTGGTTTTGGAGCTGGAGTTGGTTTTGGTTTTCGAACTGGTGTAGGTTTTGGTTTTGGAGCTGGAGTTGGAGTTGGTTTAGTGACGACTGGTTTAGGTGATCGAACTGCCACTGCACCCTGACTATATCCTCCATTACCACCATTGAGTCTAGCTAAAACACCAAGAAGTGGAGCATTGTTGTATGTAGCTGGTTCAGTTTGCTCGTAGTTATCTCGTTCATCAGCAAAGTTATCATAAGCATCAGGTCCACCAACAATAGCACCAGTAAGCACATTTGGGTCACTAGCTTTACGGCTGTACCATGTAGCATAACCTCCATGGCAAGTAACAAAAGATTTGTCAACCTTGTAGGAAACAATTGAAGAAGCTCTGTGGTGAGTTTGCTGTGGGAAGTTGTTTCCGTAACCAACCATGTAACTGGTGGCTCTTGGGTTGTTTCCCAGAATGTAGTCCACCTGAAATCAATGAAAAATCAAATATTCATTATAATTCAATCAAAACAGTCTGATCACAAGCTGTTTCATGAATTCAATTCATCGAGCCTAACTGAATTCTATATCGAATTTTTACCTGAGACTTGGCCATGGCATGAAGCTCATCTGGAGTAGCAGTACCACGAGGACACTGGACATTTTTCCCAGCAGTTGTAAGATAATCAGCATAGACGGTCATTAAGAAAGCAGCACTTGTAACAAACTGCAAATTGTTCCATCTCTGGTGGAAGAGAAGGCCGCCAGGAGTTTTCTGAACATTTCGGCTACCCTTTCCAAGGCACGCGCACATGAAGTAATCTGCCTTTTCTTGGAGTTGTTCAAACACTTCAGCATTTCCTTTAGGTTTCCCTTGCAATAAGAACTGCACATAAAATAAAATCAAGTATTTAGATCCAATGAAACAGATGACTGACTTTCTGAACATCATAATGCAATTTGAGTTTAGAACTTATACCTTGGCACCAAGAACTTGTGCTCCAGGGTACTTGACATCCCAACCAAACTCGGTCATTGCCCAACCAGTTCCTCCCAAATTATCAGCATTACTAGCGAAGTAGTTCAAGTAAGTATCTTCATTAGTTGCTTGATACATCCATCCTGCAGCCCATAACAACTCATCCTACAAAAAACATCACAACATTTGTCAGTCAGTATACTGCAAAAGGGTCCATATTGAAGTTGAACACATTATGCTGCAATACATATGGATGAATTTACTTACTCCCTAACCACTGAATGACTGGTAGTATTTACGAGCAACCGAAATACTGCTATCATATTTACCCCTGTATTTGTCGGCGGAATCGAACAGCTGAAAAAATCAATAAGCAAAGTAGAATGGTTAATTCCAATTTCTGTAGCAAAAAATCATCCACACCACACAAACAAAAATGAAAAGGAACCAGTCAAACAATACATGGACCCTCTAAAATCCAATTGTTAGGCCCATAAAAAAAACAAACCCTGGCCCGTGTAAGAGGACCCTGAAGTTGTAGGGCATCAGGGGCAATTTCGACATTCTGATAAAGGCACCGACACTATTTCAAAAAGCAGTTTCAAACAAACTTTTGAGAAAAGATTCTCAAATTTAAAGTCACATACATCAACGGCCAATATTGCATCAAACTTCTGTAAATCCAAATCATGATCAAAAGTCAACTAGATTAACGGCTGATAGCAAACCCGACAAAACAGGCGCACGTTAGACCTATAATCACGCTTATACAAATTCATGCTGAACGGCTAACATGCGCACCCCATGTGAAATCCAAAACCCTACTAGTCACTCCAGTGAGAGTGATAATGACTGTAATAATTTACTGAGACTTATGACTCTAATTATGAGTAATAATTAGGGAGATTAATAATAATTATACCTGTTTAGCATGAGTAATGAGCAATTTAGAGTAAGATGGATTAGAGTGACGGAACACAATGGATGCAGCTGCCATTGCTGCCGCAGTTTCACCGGCAAGGTCAGAACCAGGTCTGCTTGCATCAATCCGGTAAGCTTGACGGTCAGTCGTCATGTCTTCTGGTCTCTGCCAACAGTAATGGTCTGTGTTTCCATCTCCAACCTATTCAACAAAAATCCAAGATTTTGCACTTTAGAACTCCAATTTACAGATCTATGGTACATTTGAAAAATGGGTTTTCGATTTTATTACCTCTCCGTAGAAGACATTGGGTTCAGGGTGAGCTTTGATGAAATAATCAGTACCCCATTTGACAGCTTCCATGGCATGTCCTAATTCACCACTCTTAGACATTAGTGAACCATATTTAATTATACTCCAAGACATCATTGTTACTGTGAATGCCATTGGTAATCCAAACTTGACATTATCTCCTGCATCATGATATCCTCCCACTAGATTCACCCGCAAAAATCAAGAAATTTCAGTTCTCCATTCCAAAATCAAAAGCTAACCCTTTGTTTTTAGAGTTTACAGAGTGAGAAAGAGAGATTTTTTTATTCTTACCCCACTGGCTTTGCCATCATTAAGACCAGAATCACCTCTCCATTTGACTCTCTGGTTATTTGGAAGAACACCAGACCTTTGAGCTTCAAAGAACAGAATGCTCTTACTCAAACCCTCACCATAATCATGACCAGCACTAACAACCAGCAAAGGACTCAGAACGTGTAAAAACATCAAATCTAACACAATGGGTTTCTGTAATTTCTCCATTATCAACAACTTTTGAAAGAGCAAACAACAGGGTAGAAAGGATCAGGGATCTCTAAGGGCTAATTAGTTGAAAGAATGAATGGGGGCAATGTTGGTATGGTTTTTATCAGTCAAAACTTCTGATGAAGAAAACCAACCAAGAAAAAAGAATGGAACAGAGGAAGGAACTAGTGTTTGTTTTCTGAGAATGAACAAGAGATTGGAGGAAAATGAGGAGCTTGTGACCCCTCATGTGGGCTACTTTTGGTATTTACCTGCAGGCTAAAAAGCATAGGGCTGAGGAGGGTCGGTGGATAGGGTAATAAATGAAGGCTGTAGGGTACATAGGTTGTTTTAATAACGGTATGATGGTTGTTTTTCACAGTACACCGTGACTATGGTGTTTATTCCAATTTTCCGGTGGTTGAAATGGAAGTTATTACGGCCATGAAAACAAGTACACTGCATATGACATTATTTTACTGATTAAGCTTAAACTTTAATTTTAAAGTAGGGTTTTGATTTAAAGTGGAGTGTATCCCCTTTATAAATGATGAGAAAAGCAATGTGTACAGTAATAGGAGATTATAGGTCAGTCAAAAAAGTGTTTTTCGGTTTCTCACAATGTCATGTGACAATAATGTCCCCTGTTTTGTTTGTTTGACTCTCCTTCATTTCTCACTGCACATGCCTTCTAGGCATCCGGGAATAGGGCTGCACACGGTTCGGTTCGGTGCGGTTATAGGTAAAACCGTTTAACTAACCGTGTTCGGTGCGGTTATCACAATTGAAACCGTAGCCGAATTGTTCAGTATTCGGTTCGGTTTTTAACCGCACCGATACTGTTCGGTTACGGTTCGGTTCGGTTTTCACCTATACGCTGCACCTGTATATAAATATATTCTGAAATTCTTAATAAACTGATACTACATGCCATACTTAAAATCTTGATAATATAACCATAGTCTACAGATAACCAAAGTTGAAGTTCACAAACAAGTTAGCCAAAGTCTTAAGTCTAAAAGATAACCAAAGTCTGATGAAACGAAAGTTAAAAGAAAACGATGTTGCCAATAACATAAAAAGACTGCAGTCATCCATTTGATCTTCATTTCTCAAGTTAACCAAAGCTAAAAGACTGCAGTCCATCCATCTCTCAAGCCAATCTCCTTAATCTTCATCCTTCCCCAAAATTTCTGCAACAAGAAAAACAAGAAGAAATAAGATAAGAGAAACTAACAGATAAGAAGAAAAACAACAAGAATGCAAAGAAGAATACAAACACTTGGCTGAATATGAATTATGATTGCTGCTGTTGTTGTTACAGCAGGTGAGAAACTAACAGATAAAAGAAGATACACTCATTCAAATTTCAAGTCAAAAGAGAAGGGATTCCATTACCATCTTCAACGTTGGAATTGTCATCAGGTACGTAGTCACATAGGAAATCAAGAGAGATAGGTTTCTGCAACCAGCTTTGCGTACAGAGAAGTGCTTCAACTGTCCTGGAAGATAGCGAGCTTCTCCATGGAGTAAGAATGCGTTTTCCAGTACTGAATGCAGATTCCGAAGAAACGGAAGACACTGGTATTGCTAAAATATCCTTTGCCATTAGTGATAGTACCTTAAACAACCACAACAGCAAATGGTTTTAGCTGACAGTAGTGGGTCTGATCATGAAATGAGACCTCCAAAGAAAAGAGCAGAAACATGGGTTTCTGAAGAAACAAGATTATTAATAAATTTGAGATCACCAAGTATGTGTACTGACAAATGGAGAAATTTATTAAAAGAGTTTAAGAAAATGAAGCATCACCAAGATCGTGGTACTATTAGCCTGCCACCATGCTAGTTTAAGAAATTTATTAAAAGAGTTGATTAAGCAAATACCTTATACTTGGTACTATTAGCCTGCCACCATGCTAGAATATCAAACTCCTTGGTAGATGCTTCACAGTCATCAAGCAAATACCTTTCAAGCTCTGACTTTGGGTGAGTATTGTGAACATTCATTCTTCGCCTTTTCTTCCTCGACTCAAGCATATCCTCAATGTTCTCTTCTTGCACACAAACAACAATTTCAGAGTGCTCAACCATATCAACATTCGACACCCATTAAAAATTTGAACCCCTTTTTCGAAATAATTTACATCATTCAACATTAAACCATATCAGTACTCAACCATATCAAATCACAGATCCTAAATCACTTCATTTTACATCAACTGACCTTTTTCAAAACATTTTCACAATAACAAACCCTAAGTTCAAAACATCAATCAAACAGAACAAGTCAAAATGAAGATTGAACTAGTTAGTAGTTACCTGTAATCAGACTCCTTCCTTCCCTTAACTCAAACTGAATGATAATAGCTTTCAAACTCCTTCTTGAGTTCCTCCCCTCAACTCAACCAAAACCTAAAAGAAAAAACCCATGACTGTAATCAGAAAAATAAGATTTGACAAAAGAAATTGATTGATAAACACAAAACAACAAGCAAACCATTTCGAAGAAAGAAACTCTAAGTCCTAACAGAAGAATAATTAAAAAAAAAAACCCTAGAAATTGAAAAACAAACAAATCAATCGAAACGAGAATGAGAAATAGAACAGGGGATCTATTTACTTACTAAATAGATCCAAGGAGGTGGTGGTGCTCTTGATGGAGGTGGTTTAAAAGATCAAAGTGGTGGTTCTACTGGTGGTGGAGGCGACTGGGGTTTCAGACTGAAGAGCGAGAGCCGAGAAGAAGAGAAACGAGATGAAAACTTCTGAAAAAATTAGGGTTCCGAAATATATATGGTATAGGCTTTAATCAAGATAAAAACTAATCGACGGTCCCTATTAATCGGTTTTTCGGTGCGGTTATGGGTAAAACCGTACAACGAACCGTAGATCTAACGGTTATTAAAATGAAAACCGTTACCGACCGTTGGATTATCGGTTCGGTGCGGTTACGGTTCGGTTATGCGGTTATCGGTGCGGTTACGGTTATCGGTTCGGTTTCTGTTCAGCACTATCTGGGAAGCATGGACACTGATGCGGGACATGGATACGACACGACAAGGATACAGGGATCGGCGAAAATCCAAAATCATCAGGATACGGACACGTCTATATATACATTAATAAAATGGTTTTTATATACTAAGATCATAGTGTTATAGTATATCAAACACATTAATCACGCAAATACATGAAAAAACTCTATTTTATGCCTTTAGGTTAGCTCACATATAAAAGAATTAACTATTATAATTATTTCCTTGACACACTAGGTCACCAAACTACTAAAATGGAGTATATATTTCTTCACGTATGTCGTGTCGGTGTCCCACATGCGTCGTGTGTCGGTCGCGCGTTTAACTTGGACACGATGCCAATACCGGTATGTCTATGCTTCACAGCTAGGCATGAACGATATGAATACACCAAAAAGAAGTTACTTTGTACTAGAAAAAGCAATTATTACTGTTGTGTGTAGTCCATTTCAGGATTTTTAATCAAGTACCACCAAACATACATCAAGCCCCGACTGAATGTTACCATCAACTTTTAATGCTACCACTTCACTTTTATTTTGATCACTGACTTGCACGACTTATAAAGGATGATACCGATTCTACTAAGTACTGATACCATTTCATCGATCCAACGGTCAGGATAGGTAGGATCTTTTTGTCTTATATGAAACGGTATCAGCACTTAGTAGAACTGGTATCCCCCTTTATAAATCATGGTGACTTGGACTTAAATGAGTAAGGTAACAAAATAATGTGACTCATGAAACTAAGTCACCGACTTGCATATTTGAATCAGGTGAGCCAATTCTGATTTAAAATACAAACATATCGAGTCATATTCAGATGAATTAGGTGATTTCGTTCAGACCCAGATCAAATCCAGAAATAAAAACAGACATGGTAATAGTTATAACTCATAACCTTTTTTTTCTAAAGTTCTTCATGGTTGATCGGTTAATTTATAACAATAAAAACTCAGAGGCGAGGGTTAGATCACCTGACTAATTCCTGGAGCAAATTTAGATCATGGACCTCTCGATCCGTACCCCATCAAGTTAAAGTTTTTATTCCCACCGTGGCGACCAACAAAACTTGAAATTTCGGCTTGCAGATTTGCAGTTCACCGGCGAGAGTGGCACCAATTTACCATATTCTCCATGGTTACAATAAGGTTGTATGTAATATTTCCACTGATCTTACACACTAAGTGCTTGTACCATTGACTCAGGCCCTTATTCTTTGCCGCACTTGTTGAACCTAGTACAATTGAGTTGTTTTTCCATTTGGAACACGTAAAGGCATTTTCACAGAGAATTTTTATGTCATACTCTAATGACCATCATTCATTAATTCAAAATATTCTTAATCTAATCCCTTTATATAAGTATTGGTGTTTAAGATTAAAAGAATAAAAACTTTAAATGCTGCATTGCTTTGTTCTAATCAAGGAATTTGTTCCGCTTTGTAAGCATCAAATTATTCCTTTGAACATGTACACTTAAAAATGATTCAAAGATACATTTACAAGTACAACAACATAAACAATGTCCATCTTATAGAAAACATTATGATTCTTAAATATATTTCAAAGAAAACATAAATTTATTTTGACTGTGATCTTAAACACGCTAGATATGTTCAGATGTCTCTTTCTGAAACATCATTGAGAATTTCCTGCAATTTACAGAATCTCTAGTACAAATTACAGAATGAAAGATTAACCCGTAAGAATCAAACATGCATGTTAAGAGGAATGCAAAAGTGAATAAAAGAAGGATTAGGTAAAGAAAAGGATTTGTACTACGTTTGACATTGCGTTTTGGCGGGGAACTAGATCCAGAACTGAAATGAGAAGGATGTTTATTTCATCGGTCCAAAGTGTGTTCAAGCTAAATTATGAAAGAATGTGAACAAGCATATGCATTTTTTTTTTCTGCACCTTCCTTTTTTATCAAGAGATTACGAAATTCACAAGGGAATCCCTGTAAATTCTCGAGTTACATGACATCTGATGTAGATTAATGGATTCTCATAATCTTAAGGCGATGTTAGAGGCATGTTTATGGATAAGCAATTAGCAGTTTTCTAAAAGAGAAGCACGACTACAAAAAAAAAATGCTTACATAAGATTCAAAATCAATTAAGCAGATATTGTTACATACGCATTCATAAACAATGGACCACCAGACAAAGTGCTACATTCTGCATTCTTTCTTAGAAACTGCATGCAGTGTCAGAACCAGTATGATTGCAAGATATGAGATAATGTGGAATGTGGGGCTATGATCAAGCTAAGAAATTTCCATCAAGAGTTGAGACTTGATAATGCGAACCATTGTTACAGCATACATAACTAGAAATCAAATAATATGATCATCATCAGTGTCTCCTCTTAAATTCTCTGTTCAGACCTTGTGTGCAGTTTCCTTGCATGCTCACACCGTCACTTACACATTCACTCGTGTTCTTCTTACACAAAAATGTCACATTATTTATTTCAAAATTTAATTTTACAAATTTTAGTTAATGAATGGGGGCTTTTCTAGTTGCCCCACGTGTCCAGGGTGAAATGAGAGATACAACTAATATAGACAGCCCAAATGCTAGATATAACAGTCTTTCTTCACATGGATGTGAATTAATTTTGATTGAAATTATTGGAATTTACTATTGGTTTCACTCTTGGACTTCTATCAACCTTTGCATCAGAATCGGAACTCAAACAATGAGAAAACGTGACACAGCTTCTCCAAAATTATTTTTGTTATTTTTGTGAGAGGAAAAATCATTATGCTGACATAATGTTATATATTTGTTGAAGATGTTGAAATCGGCAGCCATGACTTGTTGTTCTCATAATCAAAGGGAGAGATTTGAATTCTAGGATTTCTTTCTTTCGCAGACTAGAGAGACGGCGGAGGATGCATGGAATGAGGCAACACTTTCCTACCTATAAAGTCGGAGAGATCTTCCCGTTTAGAATTAGAATTAGGGTTACTTGTAAGCGTTGATTTGTAGAATCTGATGGCTAACAAGTACTGCTTGACCATGATTGCTGACCAGGATTTTTGTTATAGACGGTTTTGATCTTATATATATACAAATCATATATATTTGTTATTCATATCAAAGTTAAGAATGGGCATGCTTTTATACCGATTCCAAAATGATACATTTATACTCTATTTCAGAATGAGTATAAAGCTATACGTGATTTCAAAATAAGTACAAAGTTATATATTTCAAAATGAGTATAAGTTAATACTCGATTTTAAAATGAGTATCACTTTACACACGATTTCAAAAGAGTACAAATTTATACTCGATTTAAAATCGTGTATGAAGTGAAACTAATTCTGAGGTCTACTCATTTTATGAGTATCAGTATGTACTCAACCTTAAAACGAGTTCAACTATATACAAATTTTTCATATAGAGTATAGGCTCATTAAGGCCGGAATAATGCTATGTTTTTAGTCGTAAAAAAAAGTTTACACCTGGGAAATGTTGAATATGTAGCCGTAAAACAGGTATATGGCTGAGAAACGGTAAAATCCAAGACGTAAACATAGAATTCCTAGCCGTATGTACTTATGATTATCATAAAAAAAATGAAAAAAAAAAACAAAGGTTGTGTTACGGCAAGGTTTTTCCGGACGTAACTTATCATTCCCAGCCGTAATTTGTTTTGAAAATTCAAAAAGAATAATTTCGGCTGGGGAGTTCTTTATTTCCCATCGTAAAGTGTTGATTTCGGTTGGATCGATAACATATCCCAACCGTAACCCCTACAAAAACTCAGAATTTTTATGATTTTTAACGGATTTGAATCAATCAAAACTGTTATGGGGACATGTTTATAAGGTTTTCTTGACTATTTTTAAGGATATATTTCATCACTTTCTTCAAAAAATTTCAAAAGATTTCGTATCCTTCTTACAAATCCACAAAAACAAAACACAATAGTTTTGATTTTCAAAAGTTTAATCTGATAATTAGTATAATCCTTTCACTAATCTTAATTAATTTAGTTAGTCATCCTAATTAACACTAATTTAATTAAGGGTACATTAGGTATTATTGAAAATAGGTGGATAAGGGGCTCTATGAATTGATATTTCATGACCCTATACAACCCAAAAAACCCAGTCGTTTAAAGTCCAATAATAGGATTCTTAAATACCAAATCTCAGAAAATGTTGTTCACCCACAAAAATTACATGTAAAATGACATTTGTGAATGCACAAAAGAAACAATTTTGTGTGCAAATTCATGAACATTTGGAATGAGTTTGCTGTTGAATCAGTTAAGCACTTTCGCTCTCTCATTTGTGCAAACGCATTCAGATGTAATTGCCTTGGTAATGAGCTTTCAGTTTCAACTAAATTTAATATTGCTGATTAAGAAGGACTCCTCTCAAAATTTTCTTTGCTTTACAAACCAACAAATAAAAGTATAATTCCATAAAATATTTATTCCATGATTTATAAAGGGGATACCACTATTAGCGGGGTGATACCGATTCAGCGATTCGACGGTCAGGATCTGTTAACATTTATTTGTTTTATATGGATTAGTATTCCCAAATAATACTGATATCCTCTTTATAAATTGTGATTTATTGGTGAAAAGTGACGAAGGCTGGAAAGTAATGTTCCGGTATTAACTCTCCGGTTTAAGCGCTGAATCCATAATTCCCTGTTCTCATCGTAAAATAAAACCAATCAGCTTCGGTCAGCCGCCATTTCCCTTGATTTGCTGCAGCCTCCTACTTGGTGTTTTCCCTTTTTATTTGACTTTATATCTCCAAATTTACGTTCTTCAATATTTATATTGTGAGAAAACAATGGCCATATTCAAAGCGCACACCATACTTAATCAGACGCCTGGATTCCGGCTAACTTATATAGCACATCATGGGTAGCTCAGTGGATTCCTATTAACAACAAGTAATATCAGCTTTGAAAAATGTCCGTGGTGATCAAATTTTATCTTCGGGGTTTAAATGCTTATCTTGTTGTTCTTTACTTACTAGCTAGGAACATTTGCACATTCCATCCGAGGTGCTTTTGTCAAGAACAAAAATCAATTTTCTTAAATTTTTATTCCTTTTGTGTTCGAATAAATGTTTAATGGTCTCTGCTTGGCTGCTAAATATTTTTTTCTAGTTTTAATGGTTTCGGATACCCGACAAACCGCACCAAACTATTCATTTTGTCCTTTTTTTTTATTAAACAAACAATTTTCTAAAAATACAAAAATTAACTTAAACCTCTTCTCACCGACAATACGGCAAGTAGAAAAGTTAAAAATTCCGGCACGAAACAAAAAACATTTTGGTATTTTTAATAGAAGAGCTATTCGCCACGTCCACAACTGTCCAAAATCAAAATGCGTCCATCCGTGCTGCAATAATCCAACGGCAGAAACTCGTCTCTCGAAAAAGATTAGGTGAAAAATGGTGGGCCCACATTGATCCTTTTATTCATTCAAATGAAAATAATAACCGTAGTTAACGGGAAACGGCCTTCTGCGAAAAAACAGGAGCAGTTAGTATTTGAAAAAAACGGCCTTCACAGAGATGATCTTCTTCATCTCTGTGAAGGAGTTGCTTGCATGTTGCAGTCTGGTGGGCCGTTTTGCTTTCGAGGTAAATATCTCTTCTCCGAACATATATACAATTGATTTATCGGTCCGCGAGTTATAACCCCAAAGGTGTCACTATCCATTCATAAAAAACCTATCAAAACAAAAGTAACACAAAAACCCCATCAAAACAAAAGTAACACAAAAATCCCAAAGAATTTTGATGAAACCAATTTTGAAATTTGGGGTTTTTCTATCACTTTTTAAAAATTTGGGGGGTTTTGTATCAATTTTGTTTAAGATGGAGTTTTAATTGATCCCAACATTTAAATGAGGTTTTTGTACCACAAGTTTGGTCACCTTGGGTTTTTATGATTAGTTCTGTTGATTTATTTCTCTTGTATCCATGTCGAAATTGTTGGGGGTTTTGTTTCCTATACAAAACCATATGGCTGAAAACAAACTTTAGGTAACAGTTTTGCAGCAGAAAACAGTGATCTAATGCTGTTAAAACCGTGGCTAAAGGTCAGTTTCGGGTTTGGAATGTCTACGAGGTTTACTAGAATTAGGAAACTTGTATGACGGTTTGGTAGAGCGTTTTCCAAGTTTAGGGTTTCCTAATTAAGGTTTAAGACCATTCTTAGAAGTTGTAGAAGACTTGGGGAGCAAGGATTTGTCTACTATATAAGAGGACTTATATTGTGAGTAGAAATCTATTCTCTTGTAGAATCCTCTCTTAACGAGAGTGGTTGATGGTCACAACCGTTGTGTCCTACGATGGTTGGTGATGGGGTAAAATCAATGTGTGGAGAGATACTTGTAGTGATAACGGGTATGTGAGAAATCTAGGGTTTCTAGGTTCATATGGGGGAAGCTAGAATTCATGATGTTCTTCATGTTCTTGTCTAAAGTCGAAGCAAACATGGCGGTGGAGGTTTATGGAAGAAGAAGAACTAAGGAAGAGGTAAACTCATCGTAGTATGTCTTGTTGTTTCTAACGTTTAGCGCTAATGAGTTATATAACTAGTTGATTATATGATGTATGACGATGTAATAACTTGTTATGGTAATGAAGATTCTTGGGGTGGTTTTGGCCGTGGATGTAGCCTCCAAAGGTGAACCACGTAATCTTTGTGTCGTGTGTGATTGTCTATTATCCTATTGATTATATATTCTTGCTAGTATTATCCGATCATGCTAATCTAAAGAATGTAAGAGACGAATTCGAGCTAAGTTATCTAAAGTAGGATGTTTCATGGAATTGACTTTTATGGAAACATGTCGTTCGAGATGAACGTAACATCGGTTTCCTGACAGAAATATGTTGTTGTACGTCCCTTCCCGTAATCCTATGTGCGTACCCGGTGTCTACTAACGCACACTAGATTAGGATTGGTAATTTGTAAATATGCATTTTACGTGTTGAGGTATTGGATCTTAACATCGCAGCTACCATTTTCACCGGGGCTCTTTTTACAATCTCTAGTGCATTCCATTTTTCTGGTACACTATATGCAGTGGCGAATCCAGAACAAAAGTTCAATGGGGCACAACTTATTCTCGAAGATCATAGCAAAAAATCTAACTATTTTTTTTTTCTTATGCCAATATAGAAGTAATTAGTAAACTAAACATCAAAATGGAAAAATACGTATAAAATCGCACAAAACTTGTAAAGAAATGTCTGATCACTCTAAGTCACCAAATAAAACTCGAAAGACATGATAAAACTTCAAAAGAAAAGAAAGTCTGAACTACCTAGGTCACTACATAAAACTCAAACGAAATATGCAAATTCTATGTCTGCCCGTGGCGATTCTTCATATTCTTAAACATGTTCATGACAACATCATCTCCGTTGAATATGAATCTCTCAATGTAGCATATCAAAATATCATTCATCCATTCGTCTCCCAATTTATATTACGCAAGCGATTTTTTACAATTTTCATAGCATAAAATACCCTTTCTATGGTGGCAGTAGCAACTGGAATTGAAATCGATGAAGGGATAACTGATTTATCTTTATATGTTGATGTATAATCTCTCATCTTAAGGAAGTCACCTTTGTTATCAGTAAACTAGGGATTTTGGGTAGAAAATATCCTTGATTTTAAGGTAGTTCGATAGTTCGTGGGAGTGAGATAGAGTGATGGGAATAAGAGATAGTTAGTTTCGTTGTTATGTTGTTGAAGGTATAAATACTTGGGGATATTTGAGATACAACCACCGAGAAATACATATGATTTTTTTTTAATAAAACTTGTGGGGGCAGGCGACCCCAGGTGCACCCCTGTGGATACGCCCCTGACTATATGAGCATCACTTTCCATAAGTCCATTTCTGGTACACTATATGAGTATCACTTTCCAAAAGTCCATTTTAGGGGGAATGTACAGATGGTGCTAGTGAAAAAATGGAGGATAAATGTCACTACATCAGTGTCCATTGAGTTTACCACTTACCAAGTAGGATTTCATTTAATCATAGAGTTAGGTGGGTTTTCTTCGATAAAGAAGCCACTAAAGTAGGTGTCTATGAGCATAAATATTGAAACACCTGTTTAATTCTTCCTTTTTTAATGGCAATTAACTCTAGCAAGTGGAACTGTGTGAGTAGAAATAAGCAAAACGTGAGCAAGACCGAATACAATAGGAAATAAAGAAAAGAAGACAGCCAGTGACATTTGAGGGTTGAATAACATCCCCCGTCCTTTTCGGTTTATTAATCTTTTTTTCTTCAGAGAACAAAGTTAAATATTTTATGCTTGAGATATTCAATCCGATTATAATCATTATACTAGGTCTGTTCTGCATCAAATACCAGTAAGAAGGCTTAACACTAAGACAGATTAAAAGCATTTTTGAACTATTCTCGGATTAGTTGCTTTGCAATAATGGTAGACATCATGGGTGTTCATTAAATCTGTTTTATCCATTTCTAACTTCGCAGACAAATGGTGAAAAGCAATCCAAATTTCTTGTACATTTCATGGTGAACCATCCAAAAAGAATGTTTCGAGATGTAAGAACAGTTGCTGGGTTAAACGTTTTGACACCGGGTTCTGCCAGTAAGAACATTGGAAGTAAGAATACTATATCTGTTGCCAAGTTTGAAAACATCACTTATTATCACATCATGTGTATCAGCATAGATTTACACAATTTCAGATTGCTTTCTAATTTTCTTGTTCCCTCTTAAAATAATAGGCACTTACAGCGAAAATCTTTTGTACATTTTGTATTTTCATTTGAAGCAATCTATTGTCTAGTATGAAAATGACATTGTGTTTTGTATACTTTCTGTACATTTTAGTGTACAAGAAACAATTGATGGAATCCTTTCTAAAAGATATTATTTCCCTTATTGGTCTGATTTCCGGTCAAGATATTATTCTCTGTAGTTAATGACTCATATGATAATAATATATATTGAGAATCCGATTAAGGGATTACTCAAGGAAGTTTATCCTTCCATCATGGTATCATCCTAAAAGAGATCCTCCTTCTCCTTCTTCTTCTTCAAACCCTATTTTCTTCTAAAAAAAAAATCCATGACAGGTGATAAAAAATCCCTGCATCCAGCTTTTACTGTCAATAACATAAAAACCCTAATCCCCATTCTTCTTGATATCAAACAAGATGAATACTCATTGTGGGTTTTTCTCTTCGAACTCCATCTCCAGGCTCACGGACTCCTTTTCCTCATCGACGGATCAGCAACACCAACAGAAATTGACGCCAATACCTCGAAACAACTAGACGCTCTCTGCCGTCAATGAATGTTCTCCACCATGGCCAAGGATCTAATGCTCACGGTTCTAAAATCGGGAAAAACTGCTAAAGAACTTTGGGATCACCTTCAGAAGCTTTTTCAAGATAACAAAGGTAATCGTGCTGCGACCCTTGAAAGTAAATTTGTCAATCTAAAGTTTGTTGATTGTGCTAGCGTCGATGACTATTGCGATAAACTAAAATCGTTGTCGGATCGACTGACCGATCTTGATTTCCCCATGAACGACAAACGATTGGTTATCCAACTTGTCAATGGACTCCCGAAGGAATACAACACCGTTGCATCCTTTATACAACAGTCCATGCCTACTTTTGACGCTGCTCGTTCTCAATTGCGCACTGAGGAGATTCGTCGTGCACAACAAAATAGTCTGTCGTCATCAGCTGCTCTTGCTTCCACAGCCTCATCGACTGATCGTGGGACTCACCGTAGCCACCGTTCAGGATCAGGCAAACGCGGACCTCGACAACCACAGCCTGTTCATACAGTAGCCTCTCCGTCGATGGATCCACCCCTACTGCCAACACCGCAGCAATTCCGCCAAGCATACAGACCTCCAGCAGCGTATTACCCTCAATGGAACTCTTACTGGGAAGCTCCTCCGTGTCCTTACCCAACAGCTCCTCATTGGCAGTCATCTTTCTCCCCACGTGGATCAACACATGGTCGCTCTTCTGCTGCTCGGAGTCGTCCTAGGCCCCCTGTTTACGACCAGCCTCAAGCCTACCTTGCTCCATCCAACGAGCTGCTACAGCCAACTGACTTTGCTCAAGCATACAGCTCGATGACCTTACAGCCAACTGATGATACATTCTATATGGATACTGGTGCGACTTCTCATATCACTACGGATTCAGGTACGCTACACACTGTTTTTAACACTAGTAATGTACAATCCATCTTAGTTGGCAATGGCAACTCCATCCCAGTTACAGCCAGAGGCACTAAATCTATAAATCTCCCTTCCCGAACTCTCAACCTAAAAAATACCCTTGTTGTCCCTGATATAATCAAAAATCTTGTTTCCGTTCGTAAATTCACCACTGATAATCATGTGTCCGTTGAATTTGATCCATCTGGTTTTTCTGTGAAGGATTTGAGTTCGAGGGCGATCCTTCTTCGATGTAATAGCTCTGGGGATCTTTATCCTCTCAACATCTCTGCCGTGTCACCTTCAAAATCATCCGCATCTCCTCCCCTGTCTCTTGCTGTGTGCTCGTCTGATATCTGGCATGCACGCCTCGGCCATCCCGGCCATGCTATTCTAGATAATTTACGTTCCAATTCTTATATTCAGTGTAATAAGAAACAGTCTACCAAACTTTGTCATTCTTGTCAAGTTAGTAAACATGTTCGTCTCCCATTTTTTGAATCAAATTCCATGACTTTTTCTCCTTTTTCTCTTATTCATAGTGATTTATGGACTTGTCCCGTACATGTTGAGACTGGTTTTCGCTATTACCTTATCTTGTTGGATGACTATACAAATTATCTATGGGTATATCCTTTAAAACTAAAATCTCAAGTCTATACCAAGTTCTTAGAATTTCGCTCTTTTGTCAAAACTCAATTTGAGCGGATATAAAATGTTTTCAATCCGACAAGGGTAGTGAATTTGATAATTCCTCTTTTCTTAATTTTTCTCAAACAAATGGCTTGGTTTTTCGATTCTCTTGTCCTCACACTTCATCTCAAATGGGAAGGCGGAACGAATGATTCGTCGTATTAATGACATCACTCGCACCCTCATGTCGCATGCTTCCGTACCCTCTAAATATTGGGCCGATTCTCTTCATATGGCTGTCTATCTCCACAACATTCTCCCCTCTAAAGTGCTCAACTTCACTTCCCCCGTTTCTATTCTTTACCAACGCCAACCAACCTATGACCATCTTCGTACGTTTGGTTGTCTCTGCTATCCCAATCTTTCCGCTACTATCCCACAAAAACTGGCTCCTCGTTCATC
This sequence comes from Papaver somniferum, assembly GCF_003573695.1. Lineage (NCBI taxonomy): Eukaryota > Viridiplantae > Streptophyta > Magnoliopsida > Ranunculales > Papaveraceae > Papaver > Papaver somniferum. Next base: position 8,764,066 of record NC_039358.1, on the reverse strand, counting down.
TAGATGTGTCTTCCTTGGCTTTCCTCTTCACCATCGTGGTTATCGTTGCCTCGACCTATCCACCAACAAAATTATTTTATCTCGCCATGTAACGTTTGACGAAAACGTTTTTCCGTTTAGTGAATCTTCTCTTAGTAATCCTTCCACTGCCGATGATTCTCTGTCACCTACTTCGCCCTTAATTCCGGCATCTCTGGCCTACCCATCCTCCACCTCTTCTGGACCTCATTCTCCCACTACTCAACAGTTGTATACTCCCCCCCATCGTCGTTTTCCAACTACTTCCGCTGCATCATCTCCTAACGACAGCACCCTCCAATCTCCTGCTGTCACTCCGTCTTTGCTCCCTACAGCAAATTCAGCACCTACCACTACAACTTCTCCTGCATCACCTGCATCATCTTCTCCTGTATCACCTACATCATCTTCTCATGTCCTACCTACAGCACCTACCTATCCTCCTTCTCGTCCAGTGACACGCTCTACCACTACTCCTATCTTACCTACAGCACCTACCTCTACTCCTTCTCGTCCAGTAACACGAGCTTCTCGTGGTATCTTCCGACCAACTCAAAAACTAAATCTTCACATTCAAACGAACATATCCAGTCTACCTAGGTCTCTTCTCTATGCCCTTAGGGATCCTAACTGGAGTCAAGTTATGCAAGATGAGTACAGTGCTATGTTAAAAACAAACACTTGGGATCTAGTACCGAGACCTCTTGGTGCTCACATTATTCGATCCATGTGGCTTTTTCGCCACAAATTTCATGCTGATGGTTCCCTGCAACGATATAAGGCTAGACTTGTTGCTAATGGTAAATCTCAACAGGTTGGGGTTGATTGTTTTGAGACTTTTAGTCCCGTGTTTAAACCTGCAACTATTCGCACTATTCTCACCATAGCTACTTCGCGATCTTGGCCCATACACCAATTGGATGTCAAGAATGCTTTTCTCCATGGGGATTTGACCGAGACAGTGTATATGCATCAGCCTCCAGGTTTTGTTGACCCAACTCGCCCTGACCATGTTTGTCGTCTTCGCAGATCCCTTTATGGTCTCAAACAGGCGCCTCGGGCGTGGTTCCAGAGATTTGCGAGCTTCATCACTCGCTGTGGTTTTCGTGGTAGTATATGCGATCCCTCACTTTTTATTTATCAGTCAGGATTGGACACCGCGTACTTACTGTTATACGTTGATGATATTGTCCTCACTGCTTCCACTGATGCTGTTCTGTGCCGTTTTATTGACATGGTGAAACGAGAATTTTCTATGACTGATCTTGGTCCGTTACGTCATTTTATGAGTATCTCTGCTACTCGCTCATCCTCAGGAATATTTTTATCTCAGTCATTATATACGAAGGAAATCATTGCTCGTGCATCCATGACGAATTGAAATTCGGTATCTACTCCGGTCGACACTCAATCCAAGCTCAGTGCTTCATCTGGTCCTTCAGTTACGGATCCTACGTTATACAGAAGCTTAGCCGGGGCATTACAATATCTCACTTTCACTCGACCAGATATATCTTATGCAGTTCAGCAGGTTTGTCTTTTCATGCACGATCCTAGAGAGCCTCACATGCACGCTCTCAAGCGCATACTTCGTTATCTTCAGGGTACTATTGATCACGTTTTGTTTCTCTCCGTTTCCAATATTTCCGGCTTAACTGCATACTCTGATGCTGATTGGGCGGGCTGTCCAGATTCACGTCGGTCTACCTCTGGTTATTGTATCTTTCTTGGAGACAACCTAGTCTCTTGGTCCTCCAAGCGTCAGGCAACAGTTTCCCGCTCTAGTGCTGAAGCAGAATATCGAGGGGTTGCCAATGCTGTTGCTGAAATAACCTGGCTTCGGAATCTTCTTCTTGAGTTACAAATACCACTACGGCGTGCCACCTTGGTTTATTGTGACAATGTGAGTGCTATATACATGTCTGGTGATCCGGTTCAGCATCAACGTACTAAACATGTGGAAATTGACATACATTTTGTTCGTGAGCGCGTTCGTATTGGTGATATTCGTGTCTTGCACATTCCCTCTGAGAATCAATATGCCGATATCTTCACCAAGGGTCTCCCTAGACAACTCTTTATTCGCTTTCGTTCTAGTCTAAGCGTTTGCTCCTCTCACGCTAAGACTAAGGGGGTGTAAAAGATATTATTTCCCTTATTGGCCTGATTTCCGGTCAAGATATTATTCTCTGTAGTTAATGACTTTCATATGATAATAATATATATTGAGAATCCGATTAAGGGATTACTCAAGGAAGTTTATCCTTCCATCACTTTCCTCTTCGAAAAAGTTTTGCGCACTTTTTAGTATGAGCTTGCTTGATTATCGTCCCACCACTTATGAATTATGATTGCTTGAATTTTCCAACGATGGCAGGTTGTTAAGTTTCGGTAAAGTTCTGTTCTTCATTCATTCATCACCTCTTAATTTATACAAGACCAAACTTGGGTTCCAAGACACAAACCCTAGACCTACCGACTTAATTTATAACATCTTATGCATACTGCATAACAACTTATGCATACTGCATATCTCCTAATGCATACTGCATAACATCTTATGCATACTGCATAACATCTTATGCATACTACGTATCTCCTAATACACTGCATAAAATCTTATGCATACTACGTATCTCCTAATACCCCCCCTCAAGACGGAGCATGTAGGTCACAAATGCCCATCTTGGACAAAAGACCATGAAACTGAGCTTTCCCTAAGGATTTGGTGAAGATATCTGCCAATTGCACCGCCGTAGGAGTGTAAGAAGGTGATATAATCTTCTTCAGGATAGCATCTCTAATAACATGACAGTCCACCTCAATATGTTTTGTGCGTTCATGAAAAACTGGATTCTGAGCAATGTATAACGCTGATTGACTATCACACAGGAGCTTCATTCCATGCGCATGACGAACTCCGAAATCACCTAGTAACTGTTTCAACCACTTTAACTCACAGGTTGCTGCCGCCATGGACCTGTATTCTGCTTCAGCTGAGCTCCGAGAAACAGTTGGTTGCTTCTTTGTCTTCCAAGACACCGGGGAACTCCCAAGACAAACAAACCATCCTGTCAATGAACGTCTAGTTAAAGGACAACTTGCCCAATCTGAGTCACACCACCCTTGCAAACTTAGGTTACTATTAGAGCGCAACAAAATGCCTTGCCCAGGATTCTTTTTCAAGTATCGAACCACTCTAAGTGCAGCTTCCCAATGTTCCATTCTCGGTTTTTGCATAAACTGAGACAATGTATGCACCGAGTATGTAAGATCAGGTCGATTCACTGCCAAATAAATCAGTCTACCAATTAGTCTTCTATATTTCTCCACATCAGCAAACCAATCTCCCTGCGCCAAAGCAAGACGATGGTTAGTCTCCATTGGAAACTCAGCAGGTTTAGCTCCTAATAAACCCGTTTCCATGATAATATCCAATGCATACTTCCGCTGGCACATATAAATACCCTGCTTACTGCGAGCTATCTCCAAGCCGAGAAAATATTTCAGTTTTCCCAAATCTTTCATCTTGAAACATTGTCCCAAGTATGATTTAAATTTATGAACCTCCACTAGATTATTCCCTGCAACAATCAAATCATCTACATAAACCAAGACATTAAGCTGCATGTCTCCCTTGGTCATAGTAAAAAGAGAGTAGTCTGAGTATGCTTGCCGAAAACCATATTTCTTCAAGGCTGTGGACAGTTTGGCAAACCAACAACGAGGAGCATGTCTTAACCCATATAACGATTTCTTCATTCTACACACCATATTTGTCTTACCTTTGGCAAATCCAGGTGGTATCTTCATATACACCTCTTCCTCCAACTCTCCATGAAGAAATGCGTTATGTACATCCATTTGATGTACTTCCCAATGATTAACTGCTGCGACAGCTAGAAAAGTACGTACCGTTGTCATTTTTGCAACTGGTGCAAATGTCTCTTTGTAATCCAACCCTTCAACCTGATGATTTCCAAAGATCACCAATCGTGCTTTTAATCGTACCAACTTCCCATTTTCATCATACTTCTCCGTGTAAATCCATTTACTCCCAAGGGCTCTCTTGCCCGGCGGTAATTCTTGCAATTCCCATGTACCTTGTTCTTCCAAAGCTCGGATTTCTGCCTCCATGGATTTCCTCCACCCTGGATGTTTCATGGCTTCTTTAAAGTTACGCGGTGCAGACCCAGCTGTTATAGTTGCAAGGTATTTCTTATGCACAGCAGAAAATTTATCACAACTAACATAATATGTCAAAGGATAAGGCGTACCTGAGGCTGATGATTGTGTAGAATGAGGATGAGGTAGACTATTTTCTCTAATGGTGTGCGTCACAAATCCTTTGAGTCTGCTAGACGGAAACTTCTGACGCTTTCCTTTACCCATGTCATCATTGCGAGAAGCCATATTGTCTTCATGTTTTTCCGGAACATCACATTGTATTCTCTGACCCATACTCTCAGACTCAGCTGAACTACCAGTCCCGTCAGTCTCAGTAGAAACACCAGCTTCCTCGGTCTCGGCTGAAGCCCCAGCATCATCTGTCTCTGTTGGAACTCCACTTTGAGGAGCTAATACTGCTTCCTCGCTGTTTTCATCATCACTCCAGTACTCATCAGGACTGAACTGAACCCTCTCAGCCGATACACCTTGCACATTAGTCGCAGATGAAGCGGTAAATCTCGACTGCATCATCTCATTCGCCCTCTTACTTGATTCACCATCAATCTTAAACGGAAATTGATGTTCAAAAAACTTGACATCTCTTGACACCCGAAATTCTTTCGTGTCTAAATCATAAACTTGCCACGCCTTTTTACCAAACGGATAACCAAGGAAGACACACCTTCTTCCTCTGCTCGCAAATTTATCCCTTTTACTACTTTGATCATGCACATAACACAGGCATCCAAATACCTTCAACTGATGATATGGAGGTTGTTTTCCAAAAAAAAGTTCATAAGGAGTTTTATGACCTAAAATAGGTGTAGGCGTACGATTGATTAAATACGCAGCCGTCAATGCGCATTCCCCCCAAAACCTTATTGGAAAATTGGCTTGAAATCTCAAAGCCCTTGCCACATTCATGATATGTTGATGTTTTCTCTCAACTCTTCCATTCTATTGTGGTGTACCTACACAGGATGTCTCAAACACTATCCCATTAGTTCGAAAGTATCCACGCAATGCATTGAACTCAGTTCCATTATCACTTCTAACAATTTTGATATCTTTATTAAACTGACGCTTCACAAGAGCAATAAAGTTAAGAAATGTTTGTTCAACTTCAGTTTTGTTTCGAAGCAAATAAATCCACACACCTCTTGAAAAATCATCTACTATTGTCAAAAAATAATGTGCTCCACACGATGACTGAGTCTTATACGGACCCCATAAATCTATATGAACCAACTCAAAATTACAACTGGATCTACTGATACTACTAGCAAAACTACTCCTATGATGTTTTGCTCGTGGACAAATATCACAAGCATCATTATTCTTCTTTATTAACCTACTTACTCCTTGTAACTTCTGCAAAACTTTTTCTGAAGGATGTCCCATACGCCAATTCCATAGCTCATACGAATCTCCACTAACAGCCATAACTTCAACTTGAGGCACACCACAGAAAATATATAGTCCACCTTGTCTCTCAGCCACTCCAATCATCCTCCTCGTCAACCGGTCCTGTATAAGACATAAAATGTTAGTACATTGGATAATACATCTTTTCTCATCAATAAGTTGTGTAACCGAAATTAATTTACAAGTTATCCGAGGCACATAAAGCACATTTTCTAGTCTCAAATCCCCAGGAAGGATAACAGTTCCTATCTTCTCAGAAAGTGCATACTTCCCATCTGGAAGTCCAATAGTGCATGCCTTAATATCTTTTATCTCTATCATGTCGTCCCTTTTATATGTGACATGATTTGTAGCTCCCTTGTCTACAATCCAAACAGTTTCGTTCTTGTTACCTTGAAGTTGAGGCGTAGATTTTCTTGAGTTTAAAAACTCAAGCACCTGTTGAAGCTGAGTTGTTGTGACTCCAGTCAAACCTGAAGCTTCTGATGAGGACGCTCCACCTGACTGCCTTATGTCTGATATGTTAAGGTTGTGTGCTCGAACCTGGTTGACTGCACCTTGTCCGCGGCCTCCTCTGCCACCAGCAAAGTTAGTGCCACCACGCCCTCTACCATTGGTTCTTCCTCCTCGACCAGATCCTCTTCCGCCTCTAGGTATGTCTCCCCACCATTCTGGGTATCCAATACGTTGAAAACACCCATCCTCTGAGTGTCCATCTCTACTATAGTACTTGCAATGCTTGTTAGGATCATACGTATTGTTGAGTTGACGTTGATCAGATTGTACTCTGAATGCCATCACATTGTCATGTACCTGCGTAAACATAGATACTTCTCCTATACGCAGACTCTCCGAATTCACCATTGTCTGGTATGCTACATCTGTTGATGGCAACGGGTATCTAGCCAATAGTTGTTCACGCACGGAACTATACACAGAGTCTAATCCAATCAAAAAATAATGCAGCAAGTCTTCTTCTCTCAACATACTTACTTGTGACGCGATATCACAAGTGCACTTTCCACACTTGCACTGAGGTACCTTGATGTATGTTACCATCTCATCCCATATCTTGTTCAATCTCCCAAAGTAATCTGCTACACCTTCTGCTTTCTTTTGTTTGCACTCGGCTAACGAAGCTTTTAGCTGACAGATTCTCGTTCCACTTACAACACAGTATCGTCTCTTCAACTGTGTCCACAGCAAGTTTGCGTTATCATAATATCCCAAGCTCGATCTGATTGATGAATCTAACGTGTTGCTAATCCATGAAACAAGCATTGACTGGACAACAATCCACTCTTCCAACTGATCACTATATTCAGGTTTTGTGATAGTTCCATCAACAAAACCAAACTTTCTTTTAGCTATCAATGATATTCTTATGGCTCTAGCCCATTCATCATAGTTAGTCCCCTTTAGAACAATCGGCGTGATGATGATACCTGGACCATCACTCGATCCTAGATGGTAGACTGGATTCTTCTTCTGCATATCACACTCTATATTCTTCCCTTTGGATGAATCTGTTTCACCATCCATTGTTTTTTTTTTTTAGGGTTCTTAACCGGCTCTTGATGCCATGTTAAGTTTCGGTAAAGTTCTGTTCTTCATTCATTCATCACCTTTTAATTTATACAAGACCAAACTTGGGTTCCAAGACACAAACCCTAGACCTACCGACTTAATTTATAACATCTTATGCATACTGCATAACAACTTATGCATACTGCATATCTCCTAATGCATAATGCATACTGCATAACATCTTATGCATACTACGTATCTCCTAATACACTGCATAACATCTTATGCATACTACGTATCTCCTAATACAGGTTCAGCTGGCATCCTTCACCATGCGCAATTTATGTTGTGTGACTATGCACTGCTTCTCAAGTATGAAACTAGTGTACATTTGTGGCGGATTGTTGGCCAAGTAGTAGACAGTTTAGCCTTTGGTGCAATCTGTACCTCAGTAACCCATGTTATTTCCGAGTTCTACATTGATGCTGTAAAATAACTGGGAAAAATCAGCTGTGACCCCAAGTCTATCACATACTCACATAGCCAAAAAAGAAGAAGAAGTCCCTATGAGCTAAAGCCTCCATCCAACATTTGCATCCTGGCCAAAAATCTGCTTGCTAAACCAAACTTTGTCAAGTTGCCCGGAATAAGCGTACCGGCAAATCCTTTTTTCCCCCTACATCTCTGTGGTGTACTTAGAAAATAGATACACATAAAATATACACATCACAGCCGTCCATCATCACTTACCCAGGTCAGTCATAGAATACTCTAGAGCTGTTGGATCAAACGGGCAGATCTCTTTACCCTTATATAGTTGTGAAGTTTTCTTCTAGGGCATCCAATCTGTGCCTCCTTGGTTTCTTTTACCAAACCCTAACCCTAAAATCTATCTGTGATTATCACCGAATGCAACAGAGAAATCATGTCAGAAACAAGTGGCGGTTCAGTAGGATCACCAACAACAAACAAGCATTATGATTTTTCCTCCCAAAAATGTTAATCTTCTTCTTCGAACCTTTTTTCTTCATGTACTCCTTTTCAATCTGTGATTATCACAAACAAGCATTATGGTTCATTAGGATCACCAACAACTGTTGGATGGTGGGAGCTTTTATGCTATTGTTGTTTGAATTGCTGTTATTAGTATTTATTCACTTTTCTCTGAACTTCTATTCTTTTTCATTCATTTCTCTCTTTTTTTTCATTTTCTTTTCCTTACATAGCAAACTGATACAAGTGCCTATTTGTAGGCAGTGTTAACCGACCTTAGTGGTCACAGTTCTAGTTTGTTCTCGTTCTAGACTTTTCTTTACTTAGCATATAAGTATTTGACCAGCTGACCACTTTTACAACTTGTTACAGTCTCTAGTAATTTCTTAATCTACTTGGCACACTCTGGAGTTATCCAGACTAACAACAGAATCATCTAAACAAGGACTAGACCGAACTTCATTCACACTTGACTTCTAGTTTTACATTTTTAGTACTCAGTAAACTCTAGAAAATGCATTAGGTCCAATAACAACAACAGAGAAATCTGTTGCACAATTGAATTCTCATCCTGTACTCCTTTTCAATCTTCTTCGAACATTTTTTCTTGAATTTTCCTCGTTGTTATCTTCTTTTTGGGCTTGTTCAAGATTTAGTTTCAGCTCAGAAACGGAGAAACGGAATCTGCTACCTTAATCCGTTGTACTGTCACTATATCTTCATCTCCAAAGTTTAGTACATTTATGTATTGTTATGTATGTGTTGAACCCATTATAAATAAACAAATTTTTAAGTGGAGAAGTAATGTCATTCCCATTTTATTTATTTTTAATTTTGTTTGTTCATAATCTGGATGTATCAGTCTTAAAAAAAGAAAATGAATTGCCATTCCATTTGATGCAGAATAAGAAGCACATATCATATAATTCAGTGAAGCAATCCCAGTGGGCGTGAAAAATTTGTCACCAAATTGGCCTTAAAATTTCCCCTAGACATACAAGTTGGTTAGAAATGCTAGACTTGAGTAGCAAACCTAGGGTATCTATAATATGCACTACAATATAGTACCACTGTTTGTGCAAGGACCAAGAAGAACTGACAGAATGAATGGAACTTGTTTTGCAACCCTAAGTCTTATGAGGATGTGATCTATTTTGCTAAACATAAAAGTGGAGCTGTAAAAGATTTATGGATCCTGGTAGCTTCAATAACAATGATGGAACTATTGTTCCTTAGGAACAGGATATGCTTTGAAGATGAAAAAGTGAAGTATGTTTGAGTCACAGAGTGACTATGTTTGCCATTTAGGTACTGATAGTGGTGCAACTAACCAAGTCCAAGTGCTAGGGAAACTACCAGGAACCGTTTTGATAGGATAAGGTTTTCTTGCTTTAGCTGTGACTGATATGGCTGATGAGGTCAAAAAAGAAGTAAAGTGTCCCAAACTGTACCAGCAAATTGTTATTCTTTGCTCGCTTGGTACTAGTCTTGACGACATTGGCCAATAACGGTTTCAATCTAACAAAAGAACCCCCCCCCCCCCCCAAAAAAAAAAAAGAAAAACCCCAACACATGAAAAAACAAAAAAAAAAAAATGTTTCCAAGGTCAAAGCATCAGTTATTATCAAATTACGTGTATCAGGATAGATTCACTCAGTTATGTATTCGTTGTATTTTTCTCGTTTGCTAGTGAACTAGGGATATTGTGATGTACATACCGTGTTCGATCAGGCTTAAAAATAAGGTTTCCAGGGGAACTGTTTCAGGCATTTGAACATTTTGTATTTTCATTTGGAGCAATCTATTTTCTAGTATAAAATGACATCAGGTTTTCCGTACAGTTTGTTGAAGTTTACCACCTGATGGAATCCTCAACTTTTGAAAAGGTTACTTTCTTAATATATAACACTTGATGGAATCCTAACCTTTGAAAAAGTTTTGTGCACTTTGTTGTATGATCTTGCTTGATTATCATCTGGCTACTCATGATTGCTTAAATTTTCTAATGATGGCAGGTCCAATTAGGCATCCTTCAGTATGCACAATCTGTGTTGTGTGGTAGACAATGTACTGCACGGCATAGTGGTACACCCACTTCTCATATAATAAACTAGAGTGTACAGTTGAGGCAGATTGTTTGCCAGGTAGTAGATAATTTAGTCTCTGGTACAATCTCAACCTCAGTAGTTCTTAGAGTTGGTGCTAGACATACCGAAGTTTGTCCCAAGATTAGTGACCCAAGTCTGGTCCATCATTGCCACAATTTTTTTGCAATAATCAAACTATGTATAGAAGGACCCTATGAGCTTGAATAATGAGTGAAAAACTATCGATCCTTTTTTGTGAATCATGTCTGTGCCTATGAGGTTTGTTGCCTTTAGTTCGAGTCATATCAAATACACATCACAGTCGTCTATCAACACATATGCCGATCAGCGAGTTCGGTCAGTTAAGGAATACTTTAGGACCGTTGGATCTGAAAATCAACGTTAAAAACCTAATTCTAAACTCAAAACAGGCAGATCTATTACCCTATATAACTAGCGTAGTTTTTTGCTGCCTTCTTGTTTCCATGAGCAAACCCTAACCCTAAAAACAATCAGTTCACTCCTCTCACCAGCCGCAACAAAAAAAAGAAAAAAAAAGTCATGTCGGAAACAAGCGGTGGTTCAATTGAAGCAGTAACACCACCACCAACAAACAGGATTATGATTTCTTCACTCAGAATATTAACTTCGATTTCCTGGACAACAGTTTTCTTAGAAACTAATATCTGTTTTTGTTTTACCCCAATTCGTTCGTCTCAGTTAGTCTTCACATCTGGGCTTGTTCAGGATTTAGTTTCAACTCAGAAACCGAATCTGCTAGTTTAATCAGTTGTACTCCCACTGGCAAAAAAAAAGAGATTGAATTTTTCCAAAAAAAAAAATGTTTCCAAGGTCAAAACATCGGTTATTATCAAATTACGTGTATTAGGATTGATTGACTCAGTCATGTATTCGTTGTATTTTTCTCGTTTCCTAGTGAAAGTAGGGATATATTGTGATGTGCGCATATCGCGTTCGATCAGCCTTAAAATATGGTTTCTAGGGGAACTGTTTCAAGCATTTGAACATTTTGTATTTTCTTTTGGAGCAATCTATTTTCTAGTATTAACCTTTGAAAAAGTTTTATGCACTTTGTTGTATGATCTTGCTTGATTATCATCTCCCTACTTATGATTGCTTCAATATTCCAAAGGTAGAATGCCCAATTGGGCGTCCATTAATATGAGCAACTCGTAAAAGTATTTTACCCATAAATAAAACTCTTAAAAAATAATTTTGGAATTAATTTCCTAAATAAAAGTCGCCAAAAAATAAATCCGAGTAGAAGAGGAACTTGGTGCATGGTATACGCGTATATCGCACGGGTTGAAAAATGTATTTTTCCATGATAAGATTGCCCGATATAACTTGAGTTAGCACAACGCAAGTTACCCTCTCTTCGAACTCAGCAACGTGGATGGAAAGTAAAACACCACAAACTCACAAAAGCAAGAAGATGAAGAAAAGAAGACGGAAAGATGGTCGCTTCTTGTGTATTTTTAAAACAGAATTTCGAGTTGTATTTATAGGACAAGATGCTTGCAAATCAAGTTAGATTTTTGTTTTCTTCAAAAATAAGTAAAACTCGTAAAAGCAATTTACCCATAAATAAAACTCTTAAGAAAAATATTTCAGTAATTAATTTCCTAAAGAAAACTTGTCAAAAACAAATCCGAGTAAAAGAGGAACTTGGTGCATGGTATACGCGTATATCGCATGGGTTAAAAAATGTATTTTTCCAGGATAAGACTGCCCGATACAACTTGAGTTAGCAAAACGTAAGTTACCCTCTCTTCGAACTCAGCAACGGGGACGGAAAGTAAAACACCACAAACTCACAAAAACAAGAAGATGAAGAAAAGAAGACGGAAAGATGGTCGCTTCTTGTGTGTTTTTAAAACAGAATTTCGAGTTGTATTTATAGGACAAAATGCTTGCAAATCAAGTTAGATTTTTGTTTTCTTCAAAAACAAGTAAAACTCGTAAAAGGAATTTACCCATTAATAAAAATCTTAAGAAGAATATTTTTGTAATTAATTTCCTAAAGAAAACTATCAAAAACAAATCCGAGTATAAGAGGAACTTGGTGCATTGTATACGCGTATATCGCATGGGTTGAAAAATTTATTTTTCCATGATAAGACTGCCCGATATAACTTGAGTTAGCACAACGCAAGTTAGCCTCTCTTCGAACTCAGCAAAGGGGATGGAAAGTAAAACACCACAAACTCAAAAAAGCAAGAAGATGAAGAAAAGAAGACGGGAAGATGGTCGCTTCTTGTGTGTTTTTAAAACAGAATTTCGAATTGTATTTATAGGATAAGATGCTTGCAAATCAAGTTATATTTTTTTTTTCTTCAAAAACAAGTAAAACTAGTAAAAGGAATTTACCATAAATAAAACAATTTAAAAAAAAAAATTGGAATTAATTTCCTAAAGAAAACTAGCCAAAAAAAAATCCTAGTAGAAGAGGAAATTGGTGCATGGTATACGCGTATATCACATGGGTTGAAAAATGTATTTTTCCAGGATAAGACTGCCCGATATAACTTGAGTTAGCAAAACGCAAGTTACCCTATCTTCGAACTCAGGAACGGGGATGGAAAGTAAAACACCAAAAACTCACAAAAGAAAGATGATGAAGTAAAGAAGACGGAAAGGTGGTCGCTTCTTGTGTGTTTTTAAAACAAAATTTCGAGTTATATTTATAGGATAAGATGCTTGCAAATCGAGTTAGATTTTTTTTTCTTCAAAAAAAAGTAAAATTCGTAAAATGGATTTACCTGTAAATAAAACACTTAAAAATATATTTTTGTAATTAATTTCCTAAAGAAAACTCGCCAAAAATAAATCCGAGTAGAAGAGAACTTGGTGCATGGTATATGGGTATATCGCATGGGTTGAAAAATATATTTCTCCAGGATAAGACTGCCCGATATAACTTGAGTTCGCACAACGCAAGTTACCCTCTCTTCGAACTCAGCAACGGGGATGGAAAGTAAAACACCACAAACTCACAAAAGCAAGAAGATGAAGAAAAGAAGACGGAAAGATGGTCGCTTCTTGTGTGTTTTTAAAACAGAATTTCGAGTTGTATTTATAGGACAAGATGCTTGCAAATCAAGTTAGAGTTTTGTTTTCTTCAAAAACAAGTAAAATTCGTAAAAGAAATTTACCCATAAATAAAACTCTCAAAAAAATATTTTTGGAATTAATTTCCTAAAGAAAACTCGCCAAAAATAAATCTGAGTAGAACAAGAACTTGGTGCATGGTATACGCGTATATTGCATGGGTTGAAAAATGTAATTTTCCAGGATAAGACTGCCCGATATAACTTGAGTTAGTACAACGCAAATTACCCTCTCTTCGAATTCAGCAACGGGGATGGAAAGTAAAACACCACAAACTCACACAAGCAAGTAGATGAAGAAAAGAAGACGAAAAGATTGTCGCTTCTTGTGTGTTTTTAAAACAGAATTTCGAGTTGTATTTATAGGACAAGATGCTTGCAAATCAAGTTAGAAATTTTTTTTCCTCAAAAACAAGTAAAAATCGTAAAAGAAATTTACCCATAAATAAAACTCTTAAAAACTATTTTTGGAATTAATTTCCTAAAGAAAACTCGCCAAAAATAAATCCGAGTAGAAGAGGAACTTGGTGCATGGTACACGCGTATATTGCATGGGTTGAAAATGTATTTTTCCATGATAAGACTGCCCGATTAAACTTGAGTTAGCACAACGCAAGTTACCCTCTCTTCGAATTCAGCAACGGGGATGGAAAGTAAAACACCACAAACTACCAAAAGAAAGAAGATGAAGAAAAGAAGACGAAAAGATTGTCGCTTCTTTTGTGTTTTTAAAACAGAATTTCGAGTTGTATTTATAGGACAAGATGCTTGCAAATCAAGTTAGAATATAGTTTTCTTCAAAAACAAGTAAAACTCGTAAAAGGAATTACCTATAAATAAAACTCTTCAAAATATTTTTTTTTTGAATTAATTTCCTAAAGAAAACTCGCCAAAAATAAATCCTAGTAGAAGAGGAACTTGGTGCATGATATACGCGTATATCGCATGGGTTGAAAAATGTATTTTTCCATGATAAAACTGCCCAATATAACTTGAGTTAGCACAACGCAAGTTACCCTCGCTTCGAACTCAGCAACGGGGATGGAAACTAAAACACCACAAACTCAAAAAATCTAGAAGATGAAGAAAAGAAGACTGAAAGATAGTCGACTTTTATGTGTTTTTAAAACAGAATTTCGAGTTGTATTTATGGGACAAGATGCTTGCAAATCAAGTTAGATTTTTGTTTTCTTCAAAAACAAGTGAAACTCGTAAAAAGAATTTACCCATAAATAAAACTCTTAAAAAAATATTTTTTGGAATTAATTTCCTAAAGAAAACTCGCCAAAAATAAATCCGAGTAGAAGAGGAACTTGGTGCATGGTATACGCGTATATCGCATGGGTTGAAAAATGTATTTTTCCATGATAAAACTGCCCGATATAACTTGAGTTCGCACAACGCAAGTTACCCTCTCTCCGAACTCAGCAACGGGGATGGAAAGTAAAATACCACAAACTCACAAAAGAAAGAAGATGAAGTAAAGAAGACGGAAAGATGGTCGCCTCTTGTATGTTTTTAAAACAGAATTTCGAGTTGTATTTATAGGACAAGATGCTTGCAAATCGAGTTAGATATTTGTTTTCTTCAAAAACAAGTAAAACTCGTAAAAGAAATTTACCCATAAATAAAACTCTTAAAAAAATATTTTTGGAATTAATTTCCTAAAGAAAACTCGCCAAAAATAAATCCGAGTAGAACAGGAACTTGGTGCATGGTATACGCGTATATCGCATGGGTTGAAAAATGTATTTTTCCAGGATAAGACTTCCCGATATAAATTGAGTTACCACAAGGCAAGTTACCCTCTCTTCGAACTCAGCAACGGGGATGGAAAGTAAAACGCCACAAACTCAAAAAAGCAAGAAGATGAAGTAAAGAAGACGGAAAGATGGTCGTTTCTTGTGTGTTTTTAAAATAGAATTTCGAGTCGTAATTATAGGACAAGATGCTTACAAATCAAGTAAGATTTTTGTTTTCTTCAAAAACAAGTAAAACTCGTAAAAGGAATTTACCCATACATAAAACTCTTAAAAATATTTTTGGAATTAATTTCCTAAAGAAAACTCGCCAAATATAAATCCGAGTAGAAGAAGAACTTGGTTCATGGTATACGCGTATATCGCATGGGTTGAAAAATGTATTTTTTCCAAGATAAGACTTCCCTATATAACTTGAGTTAGCACAACGCAAGTTACCCTCTCTTCGAACTCAACAACGGGCATGGAAAGTAAAACACCACAAACTCAAAAAAGCAAGAAGATGAAGAAAAGAAGACGGGAAGATGGTCGCTTCTTGTGTGTTTTAAACAGAATTTCGAATTGTATTTATAGGATAAGATGCTTGCAAATCAAGTTATATTTTTGTTTTCTTCAAAAACAAGTAAAACTCGTAAAACGAATTTACCCATAAATAACATTCTTAAAAAAATATTTTTTGGAATTAATTTCCTACACAAAACTCGCCAAAAATAAATCCGAGTATAAGAGGAACTTGGTGCATGGTATACGCGTATATGGCATGGGTTGAAAAATGTATTTTTTCAGGATAAGACTGCCCGATAAAACTTGAGTTAGCACAACGCAAGTTACCCTCTCTTCGAACTCAACAACGGGGATGGAAAGTAAAACACCACAAATTCAAAAAGTCAAGAAGATGAAGAAAAGAAAACTGAAAGATGGTTGCTTCTTGTGTATTTTTAAAACAAAACTTCGAGTTGTATTTATAGGACAAGATGCATGCAAATCAAGTTAGATTTTTGTTTTCTTCAAAAACAAGTAAAACTCGTAAAAGGAATTTACCCATACATAAAACTCTTAAAAATATTTTTGGAATTAATTTCCTAAAGAAAACTCGCCAAATATAAATCCGAGTAGAAAAAGAACTTGGTTCATGGTATACGCGTATATCGCATGGGTTGAAAAATGTATTTTTCCAGGATAAGACTGCCCGATAAAACTTGAGTTAGCACAACGCAAGTTACCCTCTCTTCGAACTCAGCCACGGGGATGGAAAGTAAAACACCACAAACTCACAAATGCAAGAAGATGAACAAAAGAAGACGGAAAGATGGTCGCTTCTTGTGTGTTTTTAAAACAAAATTTCGAGTTCTATTTATAGGAAAAGATGCTTGCAAATCAAGTTAGATGATTGTTTTCTTCGAAAACAAGTAAAAGTCGTAAAAGGAATTTACCTATAAATAAAACTCTTCAAAAATTATTTTTGGAACTAATTTCTTAAAGAAAACTCGCCAAAAATAAATCCGAGTAGAAGAGGAACTTGGTGCATGGTATACGCGTATATCGCATGGGTTGAAAAATGTATTTTTCCAGGATAAGACTTCCCGATATAACTTGAGTTAGCACAATGCAAGTTGCCCTCTCTTTGAACTCAGCAACGTGGATGGAAAGTAAAACCCCACAAACTCACAAAAGCAAGAAGATGAAGAAAAGAAAACCGAAAGATGGTCGCTTCTTGTGTGTTTTTAAAACAGAATTTCGAGTTGTATTTATAGGATAAGATGCTTGCAAATCAAGTTAGATTTTTGTTTTGTTCAAAAACATATAAAACTCGTAAAAGTAATTTACCCATAAATAAAACTCTTAAAAAAAAATTTGGAATTAATTTTCTAAATAATACTCGCCAAAAATAAATCCGAGTAGAAGTGGAACTTCGTGCATGGTATACGGGTATATCGCATGGGTTGAAAAATGTATTTTTCCAAGATAAGACTGCCCGATATAACTTGAGTTAGCAAAACACAAGTTACCCTCTCTTCGAACTCAGCAACAGGGATGGAAAGTAAAATACCACACAGTCACAAAAGAAAGAAGTTGAAGAAAAGAAGACGGAAAGATGGTCGCTTTGTGTGTTTTTAAAATAGAATTTCGAATTGTATTTATAGGACAAGATGCTTGCAAATCAAGTTAGATTTTTTTTTTTCTTCAAAAACAAGTAAAACTCGTAAAAGGAATTTACCGATAAATAAAACTATTAAAAAAATATTTTTTTGAAATTAATTTCCTAAAGAAAACTCGCCAAAAATAAATCCGAGTATAAGAGGAACTTGGTGCATGGTATACGCGTATATGGCATGGGTCGAAAAATGTATTTCTCCAGGATAAGACTTCCCGATAAAACTTGAGTTATCACAACGCAAGTTACCCTCTCTTCGAACTCAGCAACGGGGATGGAAAGTAAAACACCACAAACTCACACAGTCAAGAAGATGAAGAAAAGAAGACTTAAAGATGATTGCTTCTTGTGTATTTTTAAAACATAATTTCGAATTGTATTTATAGGACAAGATGCTTGCAAATCAAGTTAGATTTTTGTTTTCTTCAAAAACAAGTAAAACTCGTAAAAGGAATTTACCCATACATAAAACTCTTAAAAATATTTTAGGAATTAATTTCCTAAAGAAAACTCGCCAAATATAAATCCGAGTAGAAGAAGAACTTGGTTCATGGTATACGCGTATATCGCATGGGTTGAAAAATGTATTTTTCCAGTATAAGACTTCCCGATATAAATTGAGTTACCACAAGGCAAGTTACCCTCTCTTCGAACTCAGCAACGGGGATGGAAAGTAAAACGCCACAAACTCAAAAAAGCAAGAAGATGAAGTAAAGAAGACGGAAAGATGGTCGTTTCTTGTGTGTTTTTAAAATAGAATTTCGAGTCGTAATTTCTAGGACAAGATGCTTACAAATCAAGTAAGATTTTTGTTTTCTTCAAAAACAAGTAAAACTCGTAAAAGGATTTACCAAAAAATAAAACTCTTAAAAATATTATATTTGTTATTAATTTCCTAAAGAAAACTCACCAAAAATAAATCTGAGTAGAAGAGGAACTTGGTGTATGCTATACGCGTATATCGCATGGGTTGAAAAATGTATTTTTCCAGGATAATACTGCCCGATAAAACTTGAGTTAGCACAACGCAAGTTACCCTCTCTTCGAACTCAGCCACAGGGATGGAAAGTAAAACACCACAAACTCACAAATGCAAGAAGATGAATAAAAGAAGACGGAAAGATTGTCGCTTCTTGTGTGTTTTTAAAACAGAATTTCGAGTTCTATTTATAGGACAAGATGCTTGCAAATCAAGTTAGATGATTTTTTTCTTCGAAAACAAGTAAAACTCGTAAAAGGAATTTACCTATAAATAAAAATCTTCAAAAATTATTTTTGGAATTAATTTCTTAAAGAAAACTCGCCAAAAATAAATCCGAGTAGAAGAGGAACTTGGTGCATGGTATACGCGTATATCGCATGGGTTGAAAAATGTATTTTTCCAAGATAAGACTTCCCGATATAACTTGAGTAAGCACAACGCAAGTTACCCTCTCTTCGAACTCAGTAACGGGGATGGAAAGTAAAACACCATAAACTCAAAAAAGAAAGAAGATGAAGAAAAGAAGACTGAAAGATGGTCGCTTCTTGTGTGTTTTTTAACAGAATTTCGAGTTGTATTTATAGGATAAGATGCTTGCAAATCAAGTTAGATTTTTGTGTTCTTCAAAAACAAGTAAAACTCGTAAAAGGAATTTACCCATAAATAAAACTCTTACCAAAATATTTTTTGGAATTAATTTCCTAAACAAAACTCGCCAAAAATAAATCCGAGTATAAGAGGAACTTGGTGCATGGTATACGCGTATATCGCATGGGTTGAAAAATGTATTTTCCAGTATAAGACTGCCCGATAAAACTTGAGTTAGCACAACGCAAGTTACCCTCTCTTCGAACTCAGCAACGGGGATGGAAAGTAAAACACCACAAACTCACAAAGCCAAGAAGATGAAGAAAGAAAACTGAAAGATGGTTGCTTCTTGTGTATTTTTAAAACAAAATTTCGAGTTGTATTTATAAGACAAGATGCTTGCAAATCAAGTTAGATTTTTGTTTTCTTCAAAAACAAGTAAAACTCGTAAAAGGAATTTACCCATACATAAAACTCTTAAAAATATTTTTGGAATTAATTTCCTAAAGAAAACTCGCCAAATATAAATCCGAGTAGAAGAAGAACTTGGTTCATGGTATACGCGTATATCGCATGGGTTGAAAAATGTATTTTTCCAGGATAAGACTGCCCGATATAACTTGAGTTAGCACAAGGCAAGTTACCCTCTCTTCGAACTGTGCAACGGGGATGGAAAGTAAAACGCCACAAACTCAAAAAAGCAAGAAGATGAAGTAAAGAAGACGGAAAGATGGTCGTTTCTTGTGTGTTTTTAAAATAGAATTTCGAGTTGTAATTATAGGACAAGATGCTTTCAAATCAAGTTAGATTTTTGTTTTCTTCAAAAACAAGTAAAACTCGTAAAAGGATTTACCAAAAAACAAAACTCTTAAAAATATTATATTTGTTATTAATTTCCTAAAGAAAACCCGCCAAAAATAAATCTGAGTAGAAGAGGAACTTGGTGTATGGTATACGCGTATATCGAAGAGGTTGAAAAATGTATTTTTCCAGGATAAGACTTCCCGATAAAACTTGAGTTAGCACAACGCAAGTTACCCTCTCTTCGAACTCAGCCACGGGGATGGAAAGTAAAACACCACAAACTCATAAATGCAAGAAGAAGAACAAAAGAAGACGGAAAGATGGTCGCTTCTTGTGTGGTTTTAAAACAGAATTTCGAGTTCTATTTATAGGACAAGATGCTTGCAAATCAAGTTAGATGATTGTTTTCTTCGAAAACAAGTAAAACTCGTAAAAGGAATTTACCTATAAATAAAACTCTTCAAAAATTATTTTTGGAATTAATTTCTTAAAGAAAACTCGCCAAAAATAAATCCGAGTAGAAGAGGAACTTGGTGCATGGTATACGCGTATATCGCATGGGTTGAAAAATGTATTTTTCCAAGATAAGACTGCCCGATATAACTTGAGTAAGCACAACGCAAGTTACCCTCTCTTCGAACTCAGTAACGGGGATGGAAAGTAAAACACCATAAACTCAAAAAAGAAAGAAGATGAAGAAAAGAAGACTGAAAGATGGTCGCTTCTTGTGTGTTCTTGTAACAGAATTTCGAGTTGTATTTATAGGATAAGATGCTTGCAAATCAAGTTAGATTTTTGTGTTCTTCAAAAACAAGTAAAACTCGTAAAAGGAATTTACCCATAAATAAAACTCTTACCAAAATATTTTTTGGAATTAATTTCCTAAACAAAACTCGCCAAAAATAAATCCGAGTATAAGAGGAACTTGGTGCATGGTATACGCGTATATCGCATGGGTTGAAAAATGTATTTTCCAGTATAAGACTGCCCGATAAAACTTGAGTTAGCACAACGCAAGTTACCCTCTCTTCGAACTCAGCAACGGGGATGGAAAGTAAAACACCACAAACTCACAAAGTCAAGAAGATGAAGAAAGAAAACTGAAAGATGGTTGCTTCTTGTGTATTTTTAAAACAAAATTTCGAGTTGTATTTATAAGACAAGATGCTTGCAAATCAAGTTAGATTTTTGTTTTCTTCAAAAACAAGTAAAACTCGTAAAAGGAATTTACCCATACATAAAACTCTTAAAAATATTTTTGGAATTAATTTCCTAAAGAAAACTCGCCAAATATAAATCCGAGTAGAAGAAGAACTTGGTTCATGGTATACGCGTATATCGCATGGGTTGAAAAATGTATTTTTCCAGGATAAGACTGCCCGATATAACTTGAGTTAGCACAAGGCAAGTTGCCCTCTCTTCGAACTGTGCAACGGGGATGGAAAGTAAAACGCCACAAACTCAAAAAAGCAAGAAGATGAAGTAAAGAAGACGGAAAGATGGTCGTTTCTTGTGTGTTTTTAAAATAGAATTTCGAGTTGTAATTATAAGACAAGATGCTTTCAAATCAAGTTAGATTTTTGTTTTCTTCAAAAACAAGTAAAACTCGTAAAAGGATTTACCAAAAAACAAAACTCTTAAAAATATTATATTTGTTATTAATTTCCTAAAGAAAACCCGCCAAAAATAAATCTGAGTAGAAGAGGAACTTGGTGTATGGTATACGCGTATATCGAAGAGGTTGAAAAATGTATTTTTCCAGGATAAGACTTCCCGATAAAACTTGAGTTAGCACAACGCAAGTTACCCTCTCTTCGAACTCAGCCACGGGGATGGAAAGTAAAACACCACAAACTCATAAATGCAAGAAGAAGAACAAAAGAAGACGGAAAGATGGTCGCTTCTTGTGTGGTTTTAAAACAGAATTTCGAGTTCTATTTATAGGACAAGATGCTTGCAAATCAAGTTAGATGATTGTTTTTTCGAAAACAAGTAAAACTCGTAAAAGGAATTTACCTATAAATAAAACTCTTCAAAAATTATTTTTGGAATTAATTTCTTAAAGAAAACTCGCCAAAAATAAATCCAAGTAGAAGAGGAACTTGGTGCATGGTATACGCGTATATCGCATGGGTTGAAAAATGTATTTTTCCAGGATAAGACTGCCTGATATAACTTGAGTTAGCACAACGCAAGTTGCCCTCTCTTTGA
Organism: Papaver somniferum; assembly: GCF_003573695.1. NCBI lineage: Eukaryota > Viridiplantae > Streptophyta > Magnoliopsida > Ranunculales > Papaveraceae > Papaver > Papaver somniferum. The sequence continues at coordinate 8,742,215 of NC_039358.1, read as the reverse complement.
ACTCAGCAACGTGGATGGAAAGTAAAACCCCACAAACTCACAAAAGCAAGAGATGAAGAAAAGAAAACCGAAAGATGGTCGCTTCTTGTGTGTTTTTAAAACAGAATTTCGAGTTGTATTTATAGGATAAGATGCTTGCAAATCAAGTTAGATTTTTGTTTTGTTCAAAAACATATAAAACTCGTAAAAGTAATTTACCCATAAATAAAACTCTTAAAAAAAATTGGAATTAATTTTCTAAATAATACTCGCCAAAAATAAATCCGAGTAGAAGTGGAACTTTGTGCATGGTATACGGGTATATCGCATGGGTTGAAAAATGTATTTTTCCAAGATAAGACTGCCCGATATAACTTGAGTTAGCAAAACACAAGTTACCCTCTCTTCGAACTCAGCAACAGGGATGGAAAGTATAATACCACAAAGTCACAAAAGCAAGAAGTTGAAGAACAGAAGACGGAAAGATGGTCGCTTCTTGTGTGTTTTTAAAACAGAATTTCGAGTTGTATTTATAGGACAAGATGCTTGCAAATCAAGTTAGATTTTTTTTTTCTTCAAAAACAAGTAAAACTCGTAAAAGGAATTTACCGATAAATGAAACTATTAAAAAAATATTTTTTTGAAATTAATTTCCTAAAGAAAACTCGCCAAAAATAAATCCGAGTATAAGAGGAACTTGGTACATGGTATACGCGTATATCGCATGGGTTGAAAAATGTATTTTCCAGGATAGGACTGCCCGATATAACTTGAGTTAGCACAAGGCAAGTTACCCTCTCTTCGAACTCAGCAACGGGGACGGAAAGTAAAACGCCACAAACTCAAAAAAGCAAGAATATGAAGTAAAGAAGACGAAAAGATGGTCGTTTCTTGTGTGTTTTTATAATAGAACTTCGAGTTGTAATTATAGGACAAGATGCTTGCAAATCAAGTTAGATTTTTGTTTTCTTCAAAAACAAGTAAAACTCGTAAAAGGATTTACCAAAAAATAAAACTCTTAAAAATATTATATTTGTTATTAATTTCCTAAAGAAAACCCGCCAAAAATAAATCTAAGTAGAAGAGGAACTTGGTGTATGGTATACGCGTATATCGCATGGGTTGAAAAATGTATTTTTCCAGGATAAGACTGCCCGATAAAACTTGAGTTAGCACAACGCAAGTTACCCTCTCTTCGAACTCAGCCACGGGGATGGAAAGTAAAACACCACAAACTCACAAATGCAAGAAGATGAAGAAAAGAAGACGGAAAGATGGTCGCTTCTTGTGTGTTTTTAAAACAGAATTTCGAGTTCTATTTATAGGACAAGATGCTTGAAAATCAAGTTAGATGATTGTTTTCTTCGAAAACAAGTAAAACTCGTAAAAGAAATTTACCCATAAATAAAACTCTTAAAAAAATATTTTTTTGAAATTAATTTCCTAAAGAAAACCCGCCAAAAATAAATCCGAGTAGAAGAGGAACTTGGTGTTTGGTATACGCGTATATCGCATGGGTTGAAAAATGTATTTTTCCAGGATAAGACTTCCCGATATAACTTGAGTTAGCACAACGCAAGTTACCCTCTCTTCGAACTCAGCCACGGGGATGGAAAGTAAAACACCACAAACTCACAAATGCAAGAAGATGAAGAAAAGAAGACGGAAAGATGGTCGCTTCTTGTGTGTTTTTGAAACAGAATTTCGAGTTCTATTTATAGGATAAGATGCTTTCAAATCAAGTTAGATTTTTGTTTTCTTCAAAAACAAGTAAAACTCGTAAAAGGAATTTACCCATAAATAAAACTCTTACCAAAATATTTTTTGGAATTTATTTCCTAAATAAAACTCGCCAAAAATAAATCCGAGTATAAGAGGAACTTGGTGCATGGTATACGCGTATATCGCATGGGTTGACAAATGTATTTTTCCAGTATAAGACTGCCCGATAAAAATTGAGTTAGCACAACGTAAGTTACCCTCTCTTCGAACTCAGCAACGGGGATGGAAAGTAAAATACCACAAACTCACAAAGTCAAGAAGATGAAGAAAAGAAGACTGAAAGATGGTTGCTTCTTGTGTATTTTTAAAACAGAATTTCGAGTTGTATTTATAGGACAAGATGCTTGCAAATCAAGTTAGATTTTTGTTTTCTTGAAAAACAAGTAAAACTCGTAAAAGGAATTTACCCATACATAAAACTCTTAAAAATATTTTTGGAATTAATTTCCTAAAGAAAACTCGCCAAATATAAATCCGAGTAGAAGAAGAACTTGGTTCATGGTATACGCGTATATCGCATGGGTTGAAAAATGTATTTTTTCCAGGATAAGAATGCCCGATATAACTTGAGTTAGCACAAGGAAAGTGACCCTCTCTTCGAACTCAGCAACGGGGATGGAAAGTAAAACACCACAAACTCAAAAAAGCAAGAAGATGAAGTAAAGAAGACGGAAAGATGGTCGTTTCTTGTGTGTTTTTAAAATAGAATTTCGAGTTGTAATTATAGGACAAGATGCTTGCAAATCAAGTTAGATTTTTGTTTTCTTCAAAAACAAGTAAAACTCGTAAAAGTAATTTACCTATAAATAAAACTCTTAAAAAAATGTTTTGGAATTAATTTTCTAAATAATACTCGCCCAAAATAAATCTTAGTAGAAGTGGAACTTGGTGCATGGTATACGGGTATATCGCATGGGTTGAAAAATGTATTTTTCCAGGATAAGACTGCCCGATATAACATGAGTTAGCAAAACACAAGTTACCCTCTCTTCGAACTCAGCAACATGGATGGAAAGTAAAATACCACAAAGTCAAAAAAGCAAGGAGTTGAAAAAAAGAAGACGGAAAGATGTTCGCTTCTTGTGTGATTTTAAAACAGAATTTCGAGTTGTATTTATAGGACAAGATGCTTGCAAATCAAGTTAGATTTTTGTTTTCTTCAAAAACAAGTAAAACTCGTAAAAGGAATTTACCCATAAATAAAACTCTTAAAAAAATATTTTTTTGAAATTAATTTCCTAAAGAAAACTCGCCAAAAAAAATCCTAGTATAATAGGAACTTTGTGCATGGTATACGCGTATATCGCATGGGTTAAAAAATGTATTTTTCCAGGATAAGACTGCCCGATAAAACTTGAGTTAGCACAACGCAAGTTACCCTCTCTTCGAACTCAGCAACGGGGAAGGAAAGTAAAACACCACAAACTCACAAAGTCAAGAAGTTGAAGAAAAGAAGGCGGAAAGATGGTTGCTTCTTGTGTATTTTTAAAACAGAATTTCGAGTTGTATTTATAGGACAAGATGCTTGCAAATCAAGTTAGATTTTTGTTTTCTTCAAAAACAAGTAAAACTCGTAAAAGGAATTTACCCATAAATAAAACTCTTAAAAATATTTTTGGAATTAATTTCCTAAAGAAAACTCGCCAAAAATAAATCCGAGTAGAAGAAAACCTTGGTTCATGGTATACGCGTATATCGCATGGGTTGAAAAATGTATTTTTCCAGTATAAAAGGCTGCCCGATATAACTTGAGTTATCACAAGGAAAGTTACCCTCTCTTCGAACTCAGCAACGGGGATGGAAACTAAAACGCCACAAACTCAAAAAAGCAAGAAGATGAAGTAAAGAAGACGGAAAGATGTTCGCTTCTTGTGTGATTTTAAAACAGAATTTCGAGTTGTATTTATAGGACAAGATGCTTGCAAATCAAGTTAGATTTTTGTTTTCTTCAAAAACAAGTAAAACTCGTAAAAGGAATTTACCCATAAATAAAACTCTTAAAAATATTTTTGGAATTAATTTCCTAAAGAAAACTCGCCAAAAATAAATCCGAGTAGAAGAAAACCTTGGTTCATGGTATACGCGTATATCGCATGGGTTGAAAAATGTATTTTTCCAGTATAAAAGGCTGCCCGATATAACTTGAGTTATCACAAGGAAAGTTACCCTCTCTTCGAACTCAGCAACGGGGATGGAAACTAAAACGCCACAAACTCAAAAAAGCAAGAAGATGAAGTAAAGAAGACGAAAAGATGGTCGTTTCTTGTGTGTTTTTAAAATAGAATTTCGAGTTGTAATTATAGGACAAGATGCTTCCAAATCAAGTTAGATTTTTGTTTTCTTCAAAAACAAGTAAAACTCGTAAAAGGATTTACAAAAAAATAAAACTCTTAAAAATATTATATTCACTATTAATTTCCTAAAGGAAACCCGCCAAAAATAAATCCGAGTAGAAGAGGAACTTGGTGTATGGTATACGCGTATACCGCATGGGTTGAAAAATGTATTTTTCCAGGATAAGACTGCCCGATATAACTTGAGTTCGCAAAACACAAGTTACCCTCTCTTCGAACTCAGCAACGGGGAAGGAATGTAAAACACCACAAACTCACAAAGTCAAGAAGTTGAAGAAAAGAAGACGGAAAGATGGTTGCTTCTTGTGTATTTTTAAAACAGAATTTCGAGTTGTATTTATAGGACAAGATGCTTGCAAATCAAGTTAGATTTTTGTTTTCTTCAAAAACAAGTAAAACTCGTAAAAGGAATTTACCCATAAATAAAACTCTTAAAAATATTTTTGGAATTAATTTCCTAAAGAAAACTCGCCAAAAATAAATCCGAGTAGAAGAAAACCTTGGTTCATGGTATACGCGTATATCGCATGGGTTGAAAAATGTATTTTTCCAGTATAAAAGACTGCCCGATATAACTTGAGTTATCACAAGGAAAGTTACCCTCTCTTCGAACTCAGCAACGGGGATGGAAACTAAAACGCCACAAACTCAAAAAAGCAAGAAGATGAAGTAAATAAGACGAAAAGATGGTCGTTTCTTGTGTGTTTTTAAAATAGAATTTCGAGTTGTAATTATAGGACAAGATGCTTCCAAATCAAGTTAGATTTTTGTTTTCTTCAAAAACAAGTAAAACTCGTAAAAGGATTTACCAAAAAATAAAACTCTTAAAAATATTATATTCACTATTAATTTCCTAAAGGAAACCCGCCAAAAATAAATCCGAGTAGAAGAGGAACTTGGTGTATGGTATACGGGTATATCACATGGGTTGAAAAATGTATTTTTCCAGGATAAGACTACCCGATATAACTTGAGTTAGCAAAACACAAGTTACCCTCTCTTCGAACTCAGCAATATGGATGGAAAGTAAAATACCACAAAGTCCCAAAAGCAAGAAGTTGAAGAAAAGAAGACGGAAAGATGGTCGCTTCTTGTGTGTTTTTAAAACAGAATTTCGAGTTGTATTTATAGGACAAGATGCTTGCAAATCAAGTTAGATTTTTGTTTTCTTCAAAAACAAGTAAAACTCCTAAAAGGAATTTACCCATAAATAAAACTCTTAAAAATATTTTTGGAATTAATTTCCTAAAGAAAACTCGCCAAAAATAAATCCGAGTAGAAGAGGAGCTTGGTGTACGGTATACGCGTATATCGCATGGGTTGAAAAATGTATTTTTCCAGGATAAGAATGCCCGATATAACTTGAGTTAGCACAAGGAAAGTGACCCTCTCTTCGAACTCAGCAACGGGGATGGAAACTAAAACGCCACAAACTCAAAAAAGCAAGAAGATGAAGTAAATAAGACGGAAAGATGGTCGTTTCTTGTGTGTTTATAAAATAGAATTTCGAGTTGTATTTATAGGACAAGATGCTTGCAAATCAAGTTAGATTTTTGTTTTCTTCAAAAACAAGTAAAACTCGTAAAAGGAATTTACCCATAAATAAAACTCTTAAAAATATTTTTGGAATTAATTTCCTAAAGAAAACTCGCCAAAAATAAATCCTAGTATAATAGGAACTTGGTGCATGGTATACGCGTATATCGCATGGGTTAAAAAATGTATTTTTCCAGGATAAGACTGCCCGATAAAACTTGAGTTAGCACAACGCAAGTTACCCTCTCTTCGAACTCAGCAACGGGGATGGAAAGTAAAACACCACAAACTCACAAAGTCAAGAAGATGAAGAAAAGGAGACTGAAAGATGGTTGCTTCTTGTGTATTTTTAAAACAGAATTTCGAGTTGTATTTATAGGACAAGATGCTTGCAAATCAAGTTAGATTTTTGTTTTCTTCAAAAACAAGTAAAACTCGTAAAAGGAATTTACCCATACATAAAACTCTTAAAAATATTTTTGGAATTAATTTCCTAAAGAAAACTCGCCAAAAATAAATCCGAGTAGAAGAGGAGCTTGGTGTACGGTATACGCGTATATCGCATGGGTTGAAAAATGTATTTTTCCAGGATAAGAATGCCCGATATAACTTGAGTTAGCACAAGGAAAGTGACCCTCTCTTCGAACTCAGCAACGGGGATGGAAACTAAAACGCCACAAACTCAAAAAAGCAAGAAGATGAAGTAAATAAGACGGAAAGATGGTCGTTTCTTGTGTGTTTATAAAATAGAATTTCGAGTTGTATTTATAGGACAAGATGCTTGCAAATCAAGTTAGATTTTTGTTTTCTTCAAAAACAAGTAAAACTCGTAAAAGGAATTTACCCATAAATAAAACTCTTAAAAATATTTTTGGAATTAATTTCCTAAAGAAAACTCGCCAAAAATAAATCCGAGTAGAAGAAAACCTTGGTTCATGGTATACGCGTATATCGCATGGGTTGAAAAATGTATTTTTCCAGTATAAAAGGCTGCCCGATATAACTTGAGTTATCACAAGGAAAGTTACCCTCTCTTCGAACTCAGCAACGGGGATGGAAACTAAAACGCCACAAACTCAAAAAAGCAAGAAGATGAAGTAAAGAAGACGAAAAGATGGTCGTTTCTTGTGTGTTTTTAAAATAGAATTTCGAGTTGTAATTATAGGACAAGATGCTTCCAAATCAAGTTAGATTTTTGTTTTCTTCAAAAACAAGTAAAACTCGTAAAAGGATTTACCAAAAAATAAAACTCTTAAAAATATTATATTCACTATTAATTTCCTAAAGGAAACCCGCCAAAAATAAATCCGAGTAGAAGAGGAACTTGGTGTATGGTATACGCGTATACCGCATGGGTTGAAAAATGTATTTTTCCAGGATAAGACTGCCCGATATAACTTGAGTTCGCAAAACACAAGTTACCCTCTCTTCGAACTCAGCAACATGGATGGAAATTAAAATACCACAAAGTCACAAAAGCAAGAAGTTGAAGAAAAGAAGACGGAAAGATGGTCGCTTCTTGTGTGTTTTTAAAACAGAATTTCGAGTTGTATTATAGGACAAGATGCTTGCAAATCAAGTTAGATTTTTGTTTTCTTCAAAAACAAGTAAAACTCGTAAAAGGAATTTACCCATACATAAAACTCTTAAAAATATTTTTGGAATTAATTTCCTAAAGAAAACTCGCCAAAAATAAATCCGAGTAGAAGAGGAGCTTGGTGTACGGTATACGCGTATATCGCATGGGTTGAAAAATGTATTTTTCCAGGATAAGAATGCCCGATATAACTTGAGTTAGCACAAGGAAAGTGACCCTCTCTTCGAACTCAGCAACGGGGATGGAAACTAAAACGCCACAAACTCAAAAAAGCAAGAAGATGAAGTAAATAAGACGGAAAGATGGTCGTTTCTTGTGTGTTTATAAAATAGAATTTCGAGTTGTATTTATAGGACAAGATGCTTGCAAATCAAGTTAGATTTTTGTTTTCTTCAAAAACAAGTAAAACTCGTAAAAGGAATTTACCCATAAATAAAACTCTTAAAAATATTTTTGGAATTAATTTCCTAAAGAAAACTCGCCAAAAATAAATCCTAGTATAATAGGAACTTGGTGCATGGTATACGCGTATATCGCATGGGTTAAAAAATGTATTTTTCCAGGATAAGACTGCCCGATAAAACTTGAGTTAGCACAACGCAAGTTACCCTCTCTTCGAACTCAGCAACGGGGATGGAAAGTAAAACACCACAAACTCACAAAGTCAAGAAGATGAAGAAAAGGAGACTGAAAGATGGTTGCTTCTTGTGTATTTTTAAAACAGAATTTCGAGTTGTATTTATAGGACAAGATGCTTGCAAATCAAGTTAGATTTTTGTTTTCTTCAAAAACAAGTAAAACTCGTAAAAGGAATTTACCCATACATAAAACTCTTAAAAATATTTTTGGAATTAATTTCCTAAAGAAAACTCGCCAAAAATAAATCCGAGTAGAAGAGGAGCTTGGTGTACGGTATACGCGTATATCGCATGGGTTGAAAAATGTATTTTTCCAGGATAAGAATGCCCGATATAACTTGAGTTAGCACAAGGAAAGTGACCCTCTCTTCGAACTCAGCAACGGGGATGGAAACTAAAACGCCACAAACTCAAAAAAGCAAGAAGATGAAGTAAATAAGACGGAAAGATGGTCGTTTCTTGTGTGTTTATAAAATAGAATTTCGAGTTGTATTTATAGGACAAGATGCTTGCAAATCAAGTTAGATTTTTGTTTTCTTCAAAAACAAGTAAAACTCGTAAAAGGAATTTACCCATAAATAAAACTCTTAAAAATATTTTTGGAATTAATTTCCTAAAGAAAACTCGCCAAAAATAAATCCGAGTAGAAGAAAACCTTGGTTCATGGTATACGCGTATATCGCATGGGTTGAAAAATGTATTTTTCCAGTATAAAAGGCTGCCCGATATAACTTGAGTTATCACAAGGAAAGTTACCCTCTCTTCGAACTCAGCAACGGGGATGGAAACTAAAACGCCACAAACTCAAAAAAGCAAGAAGATGAAGTAAAGAAGACGGAAAGATGTTCGCTTCTTGTGTGATTTTAAAACAGAATTTCGAGTTGTATTTATAGGACAAGATGCTTGCAAATCAAGTTAGATTTTTGTTTTCTTCAAAAACAAGTAAAACTCGTAAAAGGAATTTACCCATAAATAAAACTCTTAAAAATATTTTTGGAATTAATTTCCTAAAGAAAACTCGCCAAAAATAAATCCGAGTAGAAGAAAACCTTGGTTCATGGTATACGCGTATATCGCATGGGTTGAAAAATGTATTTTTCCAGTATAAAAGGCTGCCCGATATAACTTGAGTTATCACAAGGAAAGTTACCCTCTCTTCGAACTCAGCAACGGGGATGGAAACTAAAACGCCACAAACTCAAAAAAGCAAGAAGATGAAGTAAAGAAGACGAAAAGATGGTCGTTTCTTGTGTGTTTTTAAAATAGAATTTCGAGTTGTAATTATAGGACAAGATGCTTCCAAATCAAGTTAGATTTTTGTTTTCTTCAAAAACAAGTAAAACTCGTAAAAGGATTTACCAAAAAATAAAACTCTTAAAAATATTATATTCACTATTAATTTCCTAAAGGAAACCCGCCAAAAATAAATCCGAGTAGAAGAGGAACTTGGTGTATGGTATACGGGTATATCACATGGGTTGAAAAATGTATTTTTCCAGGATAAGACTACCCGATATAACTTGAGTTAGCAAAACACAAGTTACCCTCTCTTCGAACTCAGCAATATGGATGGAAAGTAAAATACCACAAAGTCCCAAAAGCAAGAAGTTGAAGAAAAGAAGACGGAAAGATGGTCGCTTCTTGTGTGTTTTTAAAACAGAATTTCGAGTTGTATTTATAGGACAAGATGCTTGCAAATCAAGTTAGATTTTTGTTTTCTTCAAAAACAAGTAAAACTCCTAAAAGGAATTTACCCATAAATAAAACTCTTAAAAATATTTTTGGAATTAATTTCCTAAAGAAAACTCGCCAAAAATAAATCCGAGTAGAAGAGGAGCTTGGTGTACGGTATACGCGTATATCGCATGGGTTGAAAAATGTATTTTTCCAGGATAAGAATGCCCGATATAACTTGAGTTAGCACAAGGAAAGTGACCCTCTCTTCGAACTCAGCAACGGGGATGGAAACTAAAACGCCACAAACTCAAAAAAGCAAGAAGATGAAGTAAATAAGACGGAAAGATGGTCGTTTCTTGTGTGTTTATAAAATAGAATTTCGAGTTGTATTTATAGGACAAGATGCTTGCAAATCAAGTTAGATTTTTGTTTTCTTCAAAAACAAGTAAAACTCGTAAAAGGAATTTACCCATAAATAAAACTCTTAAAAATATTTTTGGAATTAATTTCCTAAAGAAAACTCGCCAAAAATAAATCCGAGTAGAAGAAAACCTTGGTTCATGGTATACGCGTATATCGCATGGGTTGAAAAATGTATTTTTCCAGTATAAAAGGCTGCCCGATATAACTTGAGTTATCACAAGGAAAGTTACCCTCTCTTCGAACTCAGCAACGGGGATGGAAACTAAAACGCCACAAACTCAAAAAAGCAAGAAGATGAAGTAAAGAAGACGGAAAGATGTTCGCTTCTTGTGTGATTTTAAAACAGAATTTCGAGTTGTATTTATAGGACAAGATGCTTGCAAATCAAGTTAGATTTTTGTTTTCTTCAAAAACAAGTAAAACTCGTAAAAGGAATTTACCCATAAATAAAACTCTTAAAAATATTTTTGGAATTAATTTCCTAAAGAAAACTCGCCAAAAATAAATCCGAGTAGAAGAAAACCTTGGTTCATGGTATACGCGTATATCGCATGGGTTGAAAAATGTATTTTTCCAGTATAAAAGGCTGCCCGATATAACTTGAGTTATCACAAGGAAAGTTACCCTCTCTTCGAACTCAGCAACGGGGATGGAAACTAAAACGCCACAAACTCAAAAAAGCAAGAAGATGAAGTAAAGAAGACGAAAAGATGGTCGTTTCTTGTGTGTTTTTAAAATAGAATTTCGAGTTGTAATTATAGGACAAGATGCTTCCAAATCAAGTTAGATTTTTGTTTTCTTCAAAAACAAGTAAAACTCGTAAAAGGATTTACCAAAAAATAAAACTCTTAAAAATATTATATTCACTATTAATTTCCTAAAGGAAACCCGCCAAAAATAAATCCGAGTAGAAGAGGAACTTGGTGTATGGTATACGCGTATACCGCATGGGTTGAAAAATGTATTTTTCCAGGATAAGACTGCCCGATATAACTTGAGTTCGCAAAACACAAGTTACCCTCTCTTCGAACTCAGCAACATGGATGGAAATTAAAATACCACAAAGTCACAAAAGCAAGAAGTTGAAGAAAAGAAGACGGAAAGATGGTCGCTTCTTGTGTGTTTTTAAAACAGAATTTCGAGTTGTATTATAGGACAAGATGCTTGCAAATCAAGTTAGATTTTTGTTTTCTTCAAAAACAAGTAAAACTCGTAAAAGGAATTTACCCATACATAAAACTCTTAAAAATATTTTTGGAATTAATTTCCTAAAGAAAACTCGCCAAAAATAAATCCGAGTAGAAGAAAACCTTGGTTCATGGTATACGCTTATATCGCATGGGTTGAAAAATGTATTTTTCCAGGATAAGACTGCCCGATATAACTTGAGTTAGCACAAGGAAAGTTATCCTCTCTTCGAACTCAGCAACGGGGATGGAAACTAAAACGCCACGAACTCAAAAAAGCAAGAAGATGAAGTAAAGAAGACGGAAAGATGGTCGTTTCTTGTGTGTTTTTAAAATAGAATTTCGAGTTGTAATTATAGGACAAGATGCTTGCTAATCAAGTTAGAATTTTGTTTTCTTCAAAAACAAGTAAAACTCGTAAAAGGATTTACCAAAAAATAAAAATCTTAAAAATATTATATTCACTATTAATTTCCTAAAGGAAACCCGCCAAAAATAAATCCGAGTAGAAGAGGAACTTGGTGTATGGTATACGCGTATATCACATGGGTTGAAAAATGTATTTTTCCAGGATAAGACTACCCGATATAACTTGAGTTAGCAAAACACAAGTTACCCTCTCTTCGAACTCAGCAATATGGATGGAAAGTAAAATACCACAAAGTCCCAAAAGCAAGAAGTTGAAGAAAAGAAGACGGAAAGATGGTCGCTTCTTGTGTGTTTTTAAAACAGAATTTCGAGTTGTATTTATAGGACAAGATGCTTGCAAATCAAGTTAGATTTTTGTTTTCTTCAAAAACAAGTAAAACTCCTAAAAGGAATTTACCCATAAATAAAACTCTTAAAAATATTTTTGGAATTAATTTCCTAAAGAAAACTCGCCAAAAATAAATCCGAGTAGAAGAGGAGCTTGGTGTACGGTATACGCGTATATCGCATGGGTTGAAAAATGTATTTTTCCAGGATAAGAATGCCCGATATAACTTGAGTTAGCACAAGGAAAGTGACCCTCTCTTCGAACTCAGCAACGGGGATGGAAACTAAAACGCCACAAACTCAAAAAAGCAAGAAGATGAAGTAAATAAGACGGAAAGATGGTCGTTTCTTGTGTGTTTATAAAATAGAATTTCGAGTTGTATTTATAGGACAAGATGCTTGCAAATCAAGTTAGATTTTTGTTTTCTTCAAAAACAAGTAAAACTCGTAAAAGGAATTTACCCATAAATAAAACTCTTAAAAATATTTTTGGAATTAATTTCCTAAAGAAAACTCGCCAAAAATAAATCCTAGTATAATAGGAACTTGGTGCATGGTATACGCGTATATCGCATGGGTTAAAAATGTATTTTTCCAGGATAAGACTGCCCGATAAAACTTGAGTTAGCACAACGCAAGTTACCCTCTCTTCGAACTCAGCACGGGGATGGAAAGTAAAACACCACAAACTCACAAAGTCAAGAAGATGAAGAAAAGGAGACTGAAAGATGGTTTCTTCTTGTGTATTTTTAAAACAGAATTTCGAGTTGTATTTATAGGACAAGATGCTTGCAAATCAAGTTAGATTTTGTTTTCTTCAAAAACAAGTAAAACTCGTAAAAGGAATTTACCCATACAAAACTCTTAAAATATTTTTGGAATTAATTTCCTAAAGAAAACTCGCCAAAAATAATCCGAGTAGAAGAGGAGCTTGGTGTACGGTTAACGCGTATCGCATGGGTTGAAAAATGTATTTTTCCAGGATAAGAATGCCCGATATAACTTGAGTTAGCACAAGGAAAGTGACCCTCTCTTCGAACTCAGCAACGGGGATGGAAACTAAAACGCCACAACACTCAAAAAAGCAAGAAGATGAAGTAAATAAGACGGAAAGATGGTCGTTTCTTGTGTGTTTATAAAATAGAATTTCGAGTTGTATTTATAGGACAAGATGCTTGCAAATCAAGTTAGATTTTTGTTTTCTTCAAAAACAAGTAAAACTCGTAAAAGGAATTTACCCATAAATAAAACCTCTAAAATATTTTGGAATTAATTTCCTAAAGAAAACTCGCCAAAAATAAATCCTAGTATAATAGGAACTTGGGCATGGTATACGCGTATATCTCATGGGTTAAAAATGTATTTTTCCAGGATAAGACTGCCCGATAAAACTTGAGTTAGCACAACGCAAGTTACCCTCTCTCGAACTCAGCAACGGGGATGGAAAGTAAAACACCACAAACTCACAAGTCAAGAAGATGAAGAAAAGAGACTGAAAGATGGTTGCTTCTTGTGTATTTTAAACAGAATTTCGAGTTGTATTTATAGGACAAATGCTTGCAAATCAAGTTAGATTTTTGTTTTCTTCAAAAACAAGTAAAACTCGTAAAAGGAATTTACCCATACATAAAACTCTTAAAAATATTTTTGGAATTAATTTCCTAAGAAAACTCGCCAAAAATAAATCCGAGTAGAAGAGGAGTTGGTGTACGGTATACGCGTATATCGCATGGGTTTGAAAAATGTATTTTTCCAGGATAAGAATGCCCGATATAACTTGAGTTAGCACAAGGAAAGTGACCCTCTCTTCGAACTCAGCAACGGGGATGGAAACTAAAACGCCACAAACTCAAAAAAGCAAGAAGATGAAGTAATAAACGGAAAGATGGTCGTTTCTTGTGTGTTTATAAAATAGAATTTCGAGTTGTATTTATAGGACAAGATGCTTGCAAATCAAGTTAGATTTTTGTTTTCTTCAAAAACAAGTAAAACTCGTAAAAGGAATTTACCCATAAATAAAACTCTTAAAAATTTTTGGAATTAATTTCCTAAAGAAAACTCGCCAAAAAAAAATCCGAGTAGAAGAAACCTTGGTTCATGGTATACGCGTATATCGCATGGGTTGAAAAATGTATTTTTCCAGTATAAAGGCTGCCCGATATAACTTGAGTTATCACAAGGAAGTTACCTCTCTTCGAACTCAGCAACGGGGATGGAAACTAAACACGCCACAAACTCAAAAAAGCAAGAAGATGAAGTAAAGAAGACGAAAAGATGGTCGTTTCTGTGTTTTTTAAAATAGAATTTCGAGTTGTAATTATAGGACAAGATGCTTCAAATCAAGTTAGATTTTTGTTTTCTTCAAAAACAAGTAAAACTCGTAAAAGGATTTACCAAAAAATAAAACTCTTAAAAATATTATATTCACTATTAATTTCCTAAAGGAAACCCGCCAAAAATAAATCCGAGTAGAAAGGAACTTGGTGTATGGTATACGCGTATACCGCATGGGTTGAAAATGTATTTTTCCAGGATAAGACTGCCCGATATAACTTGAGTTCGCAACACAAGTTACCCTCTCTTCGAACTCAGCAACATGGATGGAAATTAAATACCACAAAGTCACAAAGCAAGAAGTTGAAGAAAAGAAGACGGAAAGATGGTCGCTTCTTGTGTGTTTTTAAAACAGAATTTCGAGTTGTATTATAGGACAAGATGCTTGCAAATCAAGTTAGATTTTTGTTTTCTTCAAAAACAAGTAAAACTCGTAAAAGGAATTTACCATACATAAAACTCTTAAAAATATTTTGGAATTAATTTCCTAAAGAAAACTCGCCAAAAATAAATCCGAGTAGAAGAAAACCTTGGTTCAGGTATACGCTTATATCGCATGGGTTGAAAAATGTATTTTTCCAGGATAAGACTGCCCGATATAACTTGAGTTAGCACAAGGAAGTTATCCTCTCTTCGAACTCAGCAACGGGATGGAAACTAAAACGCCACGAACTCAAAAAAGCAAGAAGATGAAGTAAAGAAGACGGAAAGATGTCGTTTTGTGTGTTTTTAAAATAGAATTTCGAGTTGTAATTATAGGACAAGATGCTTGCTAATCAAGTTAGAATTTTGTTTTCTTCAAAAACAAGTAAACTCGTAAAAGGATTTACCAAAAAATAAAAATCTTAAAAATATTATATTCACTATTAATTTCCTAAAGAAACCCCCAAAAATAAATCCGAGTAGAAGAGGAACTTGGTGTATGGTATACGCGTATACGCATGGGTTGAAAAATGTATTTTTCCAGGATAAGACTGCCCGATATAACTTGAGTTCGCAAACACAAGTTACCCTCTCTTCGAACTCAGCAACATGGGATGGAAAGTTAAAATACCACAAAGTCACAAAAGCAAGAAGTGAAGAAAGAAGACGAAAGATGGTCGCTTCTTGTGTGTTTTTAAAACAGAATTTCGAGTTGTATTATAGGACAAGATGCTTGCAAATCAAGTTAGATTTTGTTTTCTTCAAAAACAAGTAACTCGTAAAAGGAATTTACCCATACATAAAACTCTTAAAATATTTTTGGAATTAATTTCCTAAAGAAAACTCGCCAAAAATAAATCCGAGTAGAAGAAAACCTTGGTTCATGGTATACGCTTATATCGCATGGGTTGAAAAATGTATTTTTCCAGGATAAGACTGCCCGATATAACTTGAGTTAGCACAAGGAAAGTTATCCTCTCTTCGAACTCAGCAACGGGGATGGAAACTAAAACGCCACGAACTCAAAAAAGCAAGAAGATGAAGTAAAGAAGACGGAAAGATGGTCGTTTCTTGTGTGTTTTTAAAATAGAATTTCGAGTTGTAATTATAGGACAAGATGCTTGCTAATCAAGTTAGAATTTTGTTTTCTTCAAAAACAAGTAAAACTCGTAAAAGGATTTACCAAAAAATAAAAATCTTAAAAATATTATATTCACTATTAATTTCCTAAAGGAAACCCGCCAAAAATAAATCCGAGTAGAAGAGGAACTTGGTGTATGGTATACGCGTATATCGCATGGGTTAAAAAATGTATTTTTCCAGGATAAGACTGCCCGATAAAACTTGAGTTAGCACAACGCAAGTTACCCTCTCTTCGAACTCAGCAACGGGGATGGAAAGTAAAACACCACAAACTCACATAGTCAAGAAGATGAAGAAAAGAAGATTGAAAGATGGTTGCTTCTTGTGTATTTTTAAAACAGAATTTCGAGTTGTATTTATAGGACAAGATCCTTGCAAATCAAGTTAGATTTTTGTTTTCTTCAAAAACAAGTAAAACTCGTAAAAGGAATTTACCCATACATAAAACTCTTAAAAATATTTTTGGAATTAATTTCCTAAAGAAAACTCGCCAAAAATAAATCCGAGTAGAAGAGGAGCTTGGTGTACGGTATACGCGTATATCGCCTGGGTTGAAAAATGTATTTTTCCAGGATAAGAATGCCCGATATAACTTGAGTTAGCACAAGGAAAGTGACCTTCTCTTCGAACTCAGCAACGGGGATGGAAACTAAAACGCCACAAACTCAAAAAAGCAAGAAGATGAAGTAAAGAAGACGGAAAGATGGTCGTTTCTTGTGTGTTTTTAAAATAGAATTTCGAGTTGTAATTATAGGACAAGATGCTTGCTAATCAAGTTAGATTTTTGTTTTCTTCAAAAACAAGTAAAACTTGTAAAAGGATTTACCAAAAAATAAAAATCTTAAAAATATTATATTCACTATTAATTTCCTAAAGGAAACCCGCCAAAAATAAATCCGAGTAGAAGAGGAACTTGGTGTATGGTATACGCGTATATCGCATGGGTTGAAAAATGTATTTTTCCAGGGTAAGACTTCCCGATATAACTTGAGTTAGCACAACGCAAGTTACCCTCTCTTCGAACTCATCAACGGGGATGGAAAGTAAAACACCATAAACTCAAAAAAGCAAGAAGATGAAGAAAAGAAGACTGAAAGATGGTCTCTTATTGTGTGTTTTTGAAACAGAATTTTGAGTTGTATTTATAGGATAAGATGCTTGCAAATCAAGTTAGATTTTTGTTTTCTTCAAAAACAAGTAAAACTCGTAAAAGGAATTTACCCATAAATAAAACTCTTAAAAAATATTTTTTTGAAATTAATTTCCTAAAGAAAACTCGCCAAAAAAAAATCCTAGTATAATAGGAACTTGGTGCATGGTATACGCGTATATCGCATGGGTTAAAAGATGTATTTTTCCAGGATAAGACTGCCCGATAAAACTTGAGTTAGCACAACACAAGTTACCCTCTCTTCGAACTCAGCAACGGGGAAGGAAAGTAAAACACCACAAACTCAAAAAGTCAAGAAGTTGAAGAAAAGAAGACGGAAAGATGGTTGCTTCTTGTGTATTTTTAAAACAGAATTTCGAGTTGTATTTATAGGACAAGATGCTTGCAAATCAAGTTAGATTTTTGTTTTCTTCATAAACAAGTAAAACTCGTAAAAGGAATTTACCCATACATAAAACTGTTAAAAATATTTTTGGAATTAATTTCCTAAAGAAAACTCGCCAAAAATAAATCCGAGTAGAAGAGGAACTTGGTGCATGGTATACGCGTATATCGCATGGGTTGAAAAATGTATTTTTCCAGGATAAGACTGCCTAATATAACTTGAGTTAGCACAACGCAAGTTACCCTCTCTTCGAACTCATCAACGGGGATGGAAAGTAAAACAACATAAACTCAAAAAAGCAAGAAGATGAAGAAAAGAAGACTGAAAGATGGTCGCTTATTGTGTGTTTTTGAAACAGAATTTCGAGTTGTATTTATAGGATAAGATGCTTGCAAATCAAGTTAGATTTTTGTTTTCTTCAAAAACAAGTAAAACTCGTAAAAGGAATTTACCCATAAATAAAACTCTTAAAAAAATATTTTTTTGAAATTAATTTCCTAAAGAAAACTCGCCAAAAAAAAATCCTAGTATAATAGGAACTTGGTGCATGGTATACGCGTATATCACATGGGTTAAAAAATGTATTTTTCCAGGATAAGACTGCCCGATAAAACTTGAGTTAGCACAACACAAGTTACCCTCTATTCGAACTCAGCAACGGGGAAGGAAAGTAAAACACCACAAACTCAAAAAGTCAAGAAGTTGAAGAAAAGAAGACGGAAAGATGGTTGCTTCTTGTGTATTTTTAAAACAGAATTTCGAGTTGTATTTATAGGACAAGATGCTTGCAAATCAAGTTAGATTTTTGTTTTCTTCATAAACAAGTAAAACTCGTAAAAGGAATTTAACCATACATAAAACAGTTAAAAATATTTTTGGAATTAATTTCCTAAAGAAAACTCGCCAAAAATAAATCCGAGTAGAAGAGGAACTTGGTGCATGGTATACGCGTATATCGCATGGGTTGAAAAATGTATTTTTCCAGGATAAGACTGCCCGATATAACTTGAGTTAGCACAAGGAAAGTTACCCTCTCTTCGAACTCAGCAACGGGGATGGAAACTAAAACGCTACAAACTCAAAAAAGCAAGAAGATGAAGAAAAGAAGACTGAAAGATGGTTGCTTCTTGTGTATTTTTAAAACAGAATTTCGAGTTGTATTTATAGGACAAGATGCTTGCAAATCAAGTTATATTTTTGTTTTCTTCAAAAACAAGTAAAATTCATAAAAGGAATTTACCCATAAATAAAACTCTTAAAAATATTATATTCACTATTAATTTCCTAAAGGAAACCCGCCAAAAATAAATCCGAGTAGAAGAGGAACTTGGTGTATGGTATACGCGTATATCGCATGGGTTGAAAAATGTATTTTTCCAGGATAAGACTGCCCGATATAACTTGAGTTATCACAACGCAAGTTACCCTCTCTTCGAACTCATCAACGGGGATGGAAAGTAAAACACCATAAACTCAAAAAAGCAAGAAGATGAAGAAAAGAAGACTGAAAGATGGTCGCTTATTGTGTGTTTTTGAAACAGAATTTCGAGTTGTATTTATAGGATAAGATGCTTGCAAATCAAGTTAGATTTTTGTTTTCTTCAAAAAAAAAAAGTAAAACTCGTAAAAGGAATTTACCCATAAATAAAACTCTTACCAAAATATTTTTTGGAATGAATTTTTTAAAGGAAACTAGCCAAAAATAAATCCTAGTATAATAGGAACTTAGTGCATGGTATACGCGTATATCGCATGGGTTGAAAAATGTATTTTTCCAGGATAAGACTGCCCGATAAATCTTTAGTTAGCACAACGCAAGTTACCCTCTCTTCGAACTCAGCAACGGGGATGGAAAGTAAAACACCACAAACTCACAAAGTCAAGAAGATGAAGAAAAGAAGACTGAAAGATGGTTGCTTCTTGTGTATTTTTAAAACAGAATTTCGAGTTGTATTTATAGGACAAGATGCTTGCAAATCAAGTTAGATTTTTTTTTCCTTCAAAAACAAATAAAACTCGTAAAAGGAATTTACCCATATATAAAACTCTTAAAAATATTTTTGAAATTAATTTCCTAAAAAAAACTCGCCAAAAATAAATCCGAGTAGAAGAAGAACTTGGTCATGGTATACGCGTACATCGCATGGGTTGAAAAATGTATTTTTCCAGGATAAGACTGCCCGATATAACTTGAGTTAGCACAAGGCAAGTTACCCTCTCTTCGAACTCAGCAACGCGGATGGAAAGTAAAACGCCACAATCTCCAAAAAGAAAGAAGATGAAGTAAAGAAGACGGAAAGATGGTCGTTTCTTGTGTGTTTTTAAAATAGAATTTCGAGTTGTAATTATAGGAAAAGATGCTTGAAAATCAAGTTAGATTTTTGTTTTCTTCAAAAACAAGTAAAACTCGTAAAAGGATTTACCAAAAAATAAAACTCTTAAAAATATTATATTTGCTATTAATTTCCTAAAGAAAACCCACCGAAAATAAATCTGAGTAGAAGAGGAACTTGGTGTATGGTATACGCGTATGTCGCATGGGTTGAAAAATGTATTTTTCCAGGATAAGACTGCCCGATAAAACTTGAGTTAGCACAACGCAAGTTACCCTCTCTTCGAACTCAGCAACGGGGATGGAAAGTAAAACACCACAAACTCAAAAAGGCAAGAAGATGAAGAAAAGAAGACTGAAAGATGGTCGCTTCTTGTGTGTTTTCAAAACAGAATTTCGAGTTGTATTTATAGGACAAGATGCTTGCAAATCAAGTTAGATGATTGTTTTCTTCGACAACAAGTAAAAATTCGTAAAAGGAATTTACCAAAAAATAAAACTCTTAAAAATATTTATTTGGTATTAATTTCTTAAAGAAAACTCGCCAAAAATAAATCCGAGTAGAAGAGGAACTTGGTGCATGGTATACTCATATATCACATGGGTTGAAAAATGTATTTTTCCAGGATAAGACTGCCCGATATAACTTGAGTTAGCACAACACAAGTTACCCTCTCTTTGAACTCAGTCAACGGGGAAGGAAAGTAAAACACCACAAACTCAAAAAAGCAAGAAGATGAAGAAAAGAAGACCGAAAGATGGTCGCTTCTTGTGTGTTTTTAAAACAGAATTTCGAGTTGTATTTATAGGACAAGATGCTTGCAAATAAAGTTAGATTTTTGTTTTCTTCAAAAACAAGTAAAACTCGTAAAAGGAATTTACCCATAAATAAAACTCTTAAAAATATTTTTTTTGGAATTAATTTCCTAAAGAAAAGTCGCCAAAAATAAATCCGAGTAGAAGAGGAACTTGGAGCATGGTATACGCGTATATCACATGGGTTGAAAAATGTATTTTTTCCAGGATAAGACTGCCCGATATAATTGAGTTAGCACAACGCAAGTTACCCTCTCTTGAACTCATAACGGGGATGGAAAGTAAAACCACCACAACTCAAAAAAGAAGATGAAGAAAAGAACGAAAGATGGTCGCTTCTGTGTGTTTTTTTAAAAGAATTTCGATTTATTTATAGGATAAGATGCTTGCAAATCAAGTTAGATTTTTGTTTTCTTCAAAAACACGTAAACTCGTAAATGGAATTTACCATACACAAAACTCTTAAAAAAAATTTTGGAATTGATTTTCTAAACTCGCCTAAAATAAACTCCGAGTAGAATGGAACTTGGTGCACGGTATACGCGTTATATCATGGGTTGAAAAATGTATTTTTCCAGGATAAGAATGCCGATATAACTTGAGTTAGCACAACGAAGTAACCCTCTCTTCGAACTCAGCAACAGGGATGGAAACAAAATACCACAAACTCACAAAGCAAGAGTTGAGAAAAGAAGACGTAAAGATGGTCGCTTCTTTGTGTTTTTTAAACAGAATTTTGAGTTCTATTTATAGGATAGATGCTTGCAAATCAGTTAGATTTTTGTTTTCTTCAAAAACAAGTAAAACTCGTAAAAGAATTTACCCATAAATAAAACTCTTAAAATATTTTTTTTGGAATTAATTTCCTAGAAAACTCGCCAAAAATAAATCCGAGTAGAAGAGGACTTGGTGCATTGGTATACGCGTATATCACATGGGTTGAAAAAATGTTTTTTCCAGGATAGACTGCCCGTATAACTTGAGTTAGCACAACGCAAGTTACCCTCTCTTCGAACTCAGCAACGGGGATGGAAAGTAAAACACCACAAAACTCAAAAAGCAGAAGATGAAGAAAAGAAGACCGAAAGATGGTCGCTCTTGTGTGTTTTTAAATAGAATTTCGAGTTTTATTTATAGGATAAGATGCTTGCAAATCAAGTTAGATTTTTGTTTTCTTCCAAAACAAGTAAAACTCGTAAATGGAATTTACCCATACACAAAACTCTTAAAAAAAAATTTGGAATTGATTATTAAATAATACTCGCTAAAGATAAATCCGAGTAGAAGTGGAACTTGGTGCATGGTATACGGGTATATCGCATGGGTTGAAAAATGTATTTTTCCAGGATAAGACTGCCCGATATAACTTGAGTTAGCAAAACACAAGTTACCCTCTATTCGAACTCAGCAACAGGGATGGAAAGTAAAATACCACAAAGTCACAAAAGCAAGAAGTTGAAGAAAAGAAGACGGAAAGATGGTCGCTTCTTGTGTGTTTTTAAAACAGAATTTCGAGTTGTATTTATAGGACAAGATGCTTGCAAATAAAGTTAGATTTTTGTTTTCTTCAAAAACAAGTAAAACTCGTAAAAGGAATTTACCCATAAATAAAATTCTTAAAAAAATAATTTTTTGAAATTAATTTCCTAAAGAAAACTCGCCAAAAATAAATCCTAGTATAATAGGAACTTGGTGCATGGTATACGCGTATATCGCATGGGTTGAAAAATGTATTTTTCCAGGATAAGACTGCCCGATAAAACTTGAGTTAGCACAACGCAAGTTACACTCTCTTCGAACTCAGCAACGGGGATGGAAAGTAAAACACCACAAACTCACAAAGTCAAGAAGATGAAGAAAAGAAGACTGAAAGATTGTTGCTTCTTGTGTATTTTTGAAACAGAATTTCGAGTTGTATTTATAGGATAAGATGCTTGCAAATCAAGTTAGATTTTTGTTTTCTTCAAAAACAAGTAAAACTCGTAAAAGGAATTTACCCATAAATAAAACTCTTAAAAATATTTTTTTGGAATTAATTTCCTAAAGAAAAGTCGCCAAAAATAAATCCGAGTAGAAGAGGAACTTGGTGCATGGTATACGCGTATATCACATGGGTTGAAAAATGTATTTTTCCAGGATCAGACTGCCCGATAAATCTTAAGTTAGCACAACGCTAGTTACCCTCTCTTCGAACTCAGCAACGGGGATGGAAAGTAAAACACCACAAACTCAAAAAAGCAAGAAGATGAAGAAAAGAAGACCGAAAGATGGTCGCTTCTTGTGTGTTTTTTAAATAGAATTTCGAGTTTTATTTATAGGATAAGATGCTTGCAAATCAAGTTAGATTTTTGTTTTCTTCAAAAACAAGTAAAACTCGTAAAAGGAATTTACCCATAAATAAAACTCTTAAAAATATTTTTTTTGGAATTAATTTCCTAAAGAAAAGTCGCCAAAAATAAATCCGAGTAGAAGAGGAACTTGGTGCATGGTATACGCGTATATCACATGGGTTGAAAAATGTATTTTTCCAGGATAAGACTGCCCGATATAACTTGAGTTAGCACAACGCAAGTTACCCTCTCTTTGAACTCAGTAACGGGGATGGAAAGTAAAACACCACAAACTCAAAAAAGCAAGAAGATGAAGAAAAGAAGACCGAAAGATGGTCGCTTCTTGTGTGTTTTTTAAATAGAATTTCGATTTGTATTTATAGGATAAGATGCTTGCAAATCAAGTTAGATTTTTGTTTTCTTCAAAAACAAGTAAAACTCGTAAATGGAATTTACCCATACACAAAACTCTTAAAAAAAAATTTGGAATTGATTTTCTAAATAATACTCGCTAAAGATAAATCCGAGTAGAAGTGGAACTTGGTGCATGGTATACGGGTATATCACATGGGTTGAAAAATGTATTTTTCCAGGATAAGACTGCCCGATATAACTTGAGTTAGCACAACGGAAGTAACCCTCTCTTCGAACTCAGCAACAGGGATGGAAACTAAAATACCACAAAGTCACAAAAGCAAGAAGTTGAAGAAAAGAAGACGGAAAGATGGTCGCTTCTTGTGTGTTTTTAAAACAGAATTTTGAGTTCTATTTATAGGATAAGATGCTTGCAAATCAAGTTAGATTTTTGTTTTCTTCAAAAACAAGTAAAACTCGTAAAATGAATTTACCCATAAATAAAACTCTTAAAAATATTTTTTTTGGAATTAATTTCCTAAAGAAAAGTCGCCAAAAATAAATCCGAGTAGAAGAGGAACTTGGTGCATGGTATACGCGTATATCACATGGGTTGAAAAATGTATTTTTCCAGGATAAGACTGCCCGATATAACTTGAGTTAGCACAACGCAAGTTACCCTCTCTTTGAACTCAGCAACGGGGATGGAAAGTAAAACACCACAAACTCAAAAAAGCAAGAAGATGAAGAAAAGAAGACCGAAAGATGGTCGCTTCTTGTGTGTTTTTTAAATAGAATTTCGAGTTTTATTTATAGGATAAGATGCTTGCAAATCAAGTTAGATTTTTGTTTTCTTCCAAAACAAGTAAAACTCGTAAATGGAATTTACCCATACACAAAACTCTTAAAAAAAAATTTGGAATTGATTATTAAATAATACTCGCTAAAGATAAATCCGAGTAGAAGTGGAACTTGGTGCATGGTATACGGGTATATCGCATGGGTTGAAAAATGTATTTTTCCAGGATAAGACTGCCCGATATAACTTGAGTTAGCAAAACACAAGTTACCCTCTATTCGAACTCAGCAACAGGGATGGAAAGTAAAATACCACAAAGTCACAAAAGCAAGAAGTTGAAGAAAAGAAGACGGAAAGATGGTCGCTTCTTGTGTGTTTTTAAAACAGAATTTCGAGTTGTATTTATAGGACAAGATGCTTGCAAATAAAGTTAGATTTTTGTTTTCTTCAAAAACAAGTAAAACTCGTAAAAGGAATTTACCCATAAATAAAATTCTTAAAAAAATAATTTTTTGAAATTAATTTCCTAAAGAAAACTCGCCAAAAATAAATCCTAGTATAATAGGAACTTGGTGCATGGTATACGCGTATATCGCATGGGTTGAAAAATGTATTTTTCCAGGATAAGACTGCCCGATAAAACTTGAGTTAGCACAACGCAAGTTACACTCTCTTCGAACTCAGCAACGGGGATGGAAAGTAAAACACCACAAACTCACAAAGTCAAGAAGATGAAGAAAAGAAGACTGAAAGATTGTTGCTTCTTGTGTATTTTTGAAACAGAATTTCGAGTTGTATTTATAGGATAAGATGCTTGCAAATCAAGTTAGATTTTTGTTTTCTTCAAAAACAAGTAAAACTCGTAAAAGGAATTTACCCATAAATAAAACTCTTAAAAATATTTTTTTGGAATTAATTTCCTAAAGAAAAGTCGCCAAAAATAAATCCGAGTAGAAGAGGAACTTGGTGCATGGTATACGCGTATATCACATGGGTTGAAAAATGTATTTTTCCAGGATCAGACTGCCCGATAAATCTTAAGTTAGCACAACGCTAGTTACCCTCTCTTCGAACTCAGCAACGGGGATGGAAAGTAAAACACCACAAACTCAAAAAAGCAAGAAGATGAAGAAAAGAAGACCGAAAGATGGTCGCTTCTTGTGTGTTTTTTAAATAGAATTTCGAGTTTTATTTATAGGATAAGATGCTTGCAAATCAAGTTAGATTTTTGTTTTCTTCAAAAACAAGTAAAACTCGTAAAAGGAATTTACCCATAAATAAAACTCTTAAAAATATTTTTTTTGGAATTAATTTCCTAAAGAAAAGTCGCCAAAAATAAATCCGAGTAGAAGAGGAACTTGGTGCATGGTATACGCGTATATCACATGGGTTGAAAAATGTATTTTTCCAGGATAATACTGCCCGATATAACTTGAGTTAGCACAACGCCAGTTACCCTCTCTTTGAACTCAGCAACGGGGATGGAAAGTAAAACACCACAAACTCAAAAAAGCAAGAAGATGAAGAAAAGAAGACCGAAAGATGGTCGCTTCTTGTGTGTTTTTTAAATAGAATTTCGATTTATATTTATAGGATAAGATGCTTGCAAATCAAGTTAGATTTTTGTTTTCTTCGAAAACAAGTAAAACTCGTAAATGGAATTTACCCATACACAAAACTCTTAAAAAAAATTTTGGAATTGATTTTCTAAATAATACTCGCTAAAGATAAATCCGAGTAGAAGTGGAACTTGGTGCATGGTATACGGGTATATCACATGGGTTGAAAAATGTATTTTTCCAGGATAAGACTGCCCGATATAACTTGAGTTAGCACAACGGAAGTTACCCTCTCTTCGAACTCAGCAACAGGGATGGAAACTAAAATACCACAAAGTCACAAAAGCAAGAAGTTGAAGAAAAGAAGACGGAAAGATGGTCGCTTCTTGTGTGTTTTTAAAACAGAATTTTGAGTTCTATTTATAGGATAAGATGCTTGCAAATCAAGTTAGATTTTTGTTTTCTTCAAAAACAAGTAAAACTCGTAAAATGAATTTACCCATAAATAAAACTCTTAAAAATATTTTTTTTGGAATTAATTTCCTAAAGAAAAGTCGCCAAAAATAAATCCGAGTAGAAGAGGAACTTGGTGCATGGTATACGCGTATATCACATGGGTTGAAAAATGTATTTTTCCAGGATAAGACTGCCCGATATAACTTGAGTTAGCACAACGCAAGTTACCCTCTCTTTGAACTCAGCAACGGGGATGGAAAGTAAAACACCACAAACTCAAAAAAGCAAGAAGATGAAGAAAAGAAGACCGAAAGATGGTCGCTTCTTGTGTGTTTTTTAAATAGAATTTCGAGTTTTATTTATAGGATAAGATGCTTGCAAATCAAGTTAGATTTTTGTTTTCTTCCAAAACAAGTAAAACTCGTAAATGGAATTTACCCATACACAAAACTCTTAAAAAAAAATTTGGAATTGATTATTAAATAATACTCGCTAAAGATAAATCCGAGTAGAAGTGGAACTTGGTGCATGGTATACGGGTATATCGCATGGGTTGAAAAATGTATTTTTCCAGGATAAGACTGCCCGATATAACTTGAGTTAGCAAAACACAAGTTACCCTCTATTCGAACTCAGCAACAGGGATGGAAAGTAAAATACCACAAAGTCACAAAAGCAAGAAGTTGAAGAAAAGAAGACGGAAAGATGGTCGCTTCTTGTGTGTTTTTAAAACAGAATTTCGAGTTGTATTTATAGGACAAGATGCTTGCAAATAAAGTTAGATTTTTGTTTTCTTCAAAAACAAGTAAAACTCGTAAAAGGAATTTACCCATAAATAAAATTCTTAAAAAAATAATTTTTTGAAATTAATTTCCTAAAGAAAACTCGCCAAAAATAAATCCTAGTATAATAGGAACTTGGTGCATGGTATACGCGTATATCGCATGGGTTGAAAAATGTATTTTTCCAGGATAAGACTGCCCGATAAAACTTGAGTTAGCACAACGCAAGTTAC
>NC_039358.1:8701256-8715159 GCF_003573695.1 Papaver somniferum | reverse complement strand
AGTTACCCTCTCTTTGAACTCAGCAACGGGGATGGAAAGTAAAACACCACAAACTCAAAAAAGCAAGAAGATGAAGAAAAGAAGACCGAAAGATGGTCGCTTCTTGTGTGTTTTTTAAATAGAATTTCGAGTTTTATTTATAGGATAAGATGCTTGCAAATCAAGTTAGATTTTTGTTTTCTTCCAAAACAAGTAAAACTCGTAAATGGAATTTACCCATACACAAAACTCTTAAAAAAAAATTTGGAATTGATTATTAAATAATACTCGCTAAAGATAAATCCGAGTAGAAGTGGAACTTGGTGCATGGTATACGGGTATATCGCATGGGTTGAAAAATGTATTTTTCCAGGATAAGACTGCCCGATATAACTTGAGTTAGCAAAACACAAGTTACCCTCTATTCGAACTCAGCAACAGGGATGGAAAGTAAAATACCACAAAGTCACAAAAGCAAGAAGTTGAAGAAAAGAAGACGGAAAGATGGTCGCTTCTTGTGTGTTTTTAAAACAGAATTTCGAGTTGTATTTATAGGACAAGATGCTTGCAAATAAAGTTAGATTTTTGTTTTCTTCAAAAACAAGTAAAACTCGTAAAAGGAATTTACCCATAAATAAAATTCTTAAAAAAATAATTTTTTGAAATTAATTTCCTAAAGAAAACTCGCCAAAAATAAATCCTAGTATAATAGGAACTTGGTGCATGGTATACGCGTATATCGCATGGGTTGAAAAATGTATTTTTCCAGGATAAGACTGCCCGATAAAACTTGAGTTAGCACAACGCAAGTTACCCTCTCTTCGAACTCAGCAACGGGGATGGAAAGTAAAACACCACAAACTCACAAAGTCAAGAAGATGAAGAAAAGAAGACTGAAAGATGGTTGCTTCTTGTGTATTTTTGAAACAGAATTTCGAGTTGTATTTATAGGATAAGATGCTTGCAAATCAAGTTAGATTTTTGTTTTCTTCAAAAACAAGTAAAACTCGTAAAAGGAATTTACCCATAAATAAAATTCTTAAAAAAATAATTTTTTGAAATTAATTTCCTAAAGAAAACTCGCCAAAAATAAATCCTAGTATAATAGGAACTTGGTGCATGGTATACGCGTATATCGCATGGGTTGAAAAATGTATTTTTCCAGGATAAGACTGCCCGATAAAACTTGAGTTAGCACAACGCAAGTTACCCTCTCTTCGAACTCAGCAACGGGGATGGAAAGTAAAACACCACAAACTCACAAAGTCAAGAAGATGAAGAAAAGAAGACTGAAAGATGGTTGCTTCTTGTGTATTTTTGAAACAGAATTTCGAGTTGTATTTATAGGATAAGATGCTTGCAAATCAAGTTAGATTTTTGTTTTCTTCAAAAACAAGTAAAACTCGTAAAAGGAATTTACCCATAAATAAAACTCTTAAAAATATTTTTTTGGAATTAATTTCCTAAAGAAAAGTCGCCAAAAATAAATCCGAGTAGAAGAGGAACTTGGTGCATGGTATACGCGTATATCACATGGGTTGAAAAATGTATTTTTCCAGGATCAGACTGCCCGATAAATCTTAAGTTAGCACAACGCTAGTTACCCTCTCTTCGAACTCAGCAACGGGGATGGAAAGTAAAACACCACAAACTCAAAAAAGCAAGAAGATGAAGAAAAGAAGACCGAAAGATGGTCGCTTCTTGTGTGTTTTTTAAATAGAATTTCGAGTTTTATTTATAGGATAAGATGCTTGCAAATCAAGTTAGATTTTTGTTTTCTTCAAAAAGAAGTAAAACTCGTAAAAGGAATTTACCCATAAATAAAACTCTTAAAAATATTTTTTTTGGAATTAATTTACTAAAGAAAAGTCTCCAAAAATAAATCCGAGTAGAAGAGGAACTTGGTGTATGGTATACGCGTATATCGCATGGGTTGAAAAATGTATTTTTCTAGGATAAGACTGCCCGATAAAACTTGAGTTAGCACAACGCAAGTTACCCTCTCTTCGAACTCAGCCACGGGGATGGAAAGTAAAACACCACAAACTCACAAATGCAAGAAGATGATGAAGAGAAGACGGAAAAATGGTCGCTTCTTGTGTGTTTTGAAAACAGAATTTCGAGTTCTATTTATAGGACAAGATGCTTGCAAATCAAGTTAGATGATTGTTTTCTTCGAAAACAAGTAAAACTCGTAAAAGGAATTTACCTATAAATAAAACTCTTCAAAAATTATTTTGGAATTAATTTCTTAAAGAAAACTCGCACAAAATAAATCCGAGTAGAAGAGGAACTTGGTGCATGGTATACGCGTATACCGCATGGGTTGAAAAATGTATAATTCCAGGATAAGACTGCCCGATATAACTTGAGTTAGAACAACGCAAGTTACCCTCTCTTCGAAATCAGCAACGTGTATGGAAAGTAAAACACCACAAACTCACAAAAGCAAGAAGATGAAGAAAAGAAGACCGAAAGATGGTCGCTTCTTTTGTGTTTTTAAAACAGAATTTCGAGTTGTATTTATAGGATAAGATGCTTGCAAATCAAGTTAGATTTTTGTTTTCTTCAAAAACAAGTAAAACTCGTAAAAGGAATTTACCCATAAATAAAACTCTTAAAAATATTTTTTTTGGAATTAATTTACTAAAGAAAAGTCTCCAAAAATAAATCCGAGTAGAAGAGGAACTTGGTGTATGGTATACGCGTATATCGCATGGGTTGAAAAATGTATTTTTCTAGGATAAGACTGCCCGATAAAACTTGAGTTAGCACAACGCAAGTTACCCTCTCTTCGAACTCAGCCACGGGGATGGAAAGTAAAACACCACAAACTCACAAATGCAAGAAGATGATGAAGAGAAGACGGAAAAATGGTCGCTTCTTGTGTGTTTTGAAAACAGAATTTCGAGTTCTATTTATAGGACAAGATGCTTGCAAATCAAGTTAGATGATTGTTTTCTTCGAAAACAAGTAAAACTCGTAAAAGGAATTTACCTATAAATAAAACTCTTCAAAAATTATTTTGGAATTAATTTCTTAAAGAAAACTCGCACAAAATAAATCCGAGTAGAAGAGGAACTTGGTGCATGGTATACGCGTATACCGCATGGGTTGAAAAATGTATTATTCCAGGATAAGACTGCCCGATATAACTTGAGTTAGAACAACGCAAGTTACCCTCTCTTCGAAATCAGCAACGTGTATGGAAAGTAAAACACCACAAACTCACAAAAGCAAGAAGATGAAGAAAAGAAGACCGAAAGATGGTCGCTTCTTTTGTGTTTTTAAAACAGAATTTCGAGTTGTATTTATAGGATAAGATGCTTGCAAATCAAGTTAGATTTTTGTTTTCTTCAAAAACAAGTAAAACTCGTAAAAGGAATTTACCCATAAATAAAACTCTTAAAAATATTTTTTTTGGAATTAATTTACTAAAGAAAAGTCTCCAAAAATAAATCCGAGTAGAAGAGGAACTTGGTGTATGGTATACGCGTATATCGCATGGGTTGAAAAATGTATTTTTCTAGGATAAGACTGCCCGATAAAACTTGAGTTAGCACAACGCAAGTTACCCTCTCTTCGAACTCAGCCACGGGGATGGAAAGTAAAACACCACAAACTCACAAATGCAAGAAGATGATGAAGAGAAGACGGAAAAATGGTCGCTTCTTGTGTGTTTTGAAAACAGAATTTCGAGTTCTATTTATAGGACAAGATGCTTGCAAATCAAGTTAGATGATTGTTTTCTTCGAAAACAAGTAAAACTCGTAAAAGGAATTTACCTATAAATAAAACTCTTCAAAAATTATTTTTGGAATTAATTTCTTAAAGAAAACTCGCACAAAATAAATCCGAGTAGAAGAGGAACTTGGTGCATGGTATACGCGTATACCGCATGGGTTGAAAAATGTATTATTCCAGGATAAGACTGCCCGATATAACTTGAGTTAGAACAACGCAAGTTACCCTCTCTTCGAAATCAGCAACGTGTATGGAAAGTAAAACACCACAAACTCACAAAAGCAAGAAGATGAAGAAAAGAAGACCGAAAGATGGTCGCTTCTTGTGTGTTTTTTAAATAGAATTTCGAGTTTTATTTATAGGATAAGATGCTTGCAAATCAAGTTAGATTTTTGTTTTCTTCCAAAACAAGTAAAACTCGTAAATGGAATTTACCCATACACAAAACTCTTAAAAAAAAATTTGGAATTGATTATTAAATAATACTCGCTAAAGATAAATCCGAGTAGAAGTGGAACTTGGTGCATGGTATACGGGTATATCGCATGGGTTGAAAAATGTATTTTTCCAGGATAAGACTGCCCGATATAACTTGAGTTAGCAAAACACAAGTTACCCTCTATTCGAACTCAGCAACAGGGATGGAAAGTAAAATACCACAAAGTCACAAAAGCAAGAAGTTGAAGAAAAGAAGACGGAAAGATGGTCGCTTCTTGTGTGTTTTTAAAACAGAATTTCGAGTTGTATTTATAGGACAAGATGCTTGCAAATAAAGTTAGATTTTTGTTTTCTTCAAAAACAAGTAAAACTCGTAAAAGGAATTTACCCATAAATAAAATTCTTAAAAAAATAATTTTTTGAAATTAATTTCCTAAAGAAAACTCGCCAAAAATAAATCCTAGTATAATAGGAACTTGGTGCATGGTATACGCGTATATCGCATGGGTTGAAAAATGTATTTTTCCAGGATAAGACTGCCCGATAAAACTTGAGTTAGCACAACGCAAGTTACACTCTCTTCGAACTCAGCAACGGGGATGGAAAGTAAAACACCACAAACTCACAAAGTCAAGAAGATGAAGAAAAGAAGACTGAAAGATTGTTGCTTCTTGTGTATTTTTGAAACAGAATTTCGAGTTGTATTTATAGGATAAGATGCTTGCAAATCAAGTTAGATTTTTGTTTTCTTCAAAAACAAGTAAAACTCGTAAAAGGAATTTACCCATAAATAAAACTCTTAAAAATATTTTTTTGGAATTAATTTCCTAAAGAAAAGTCGCCAAAAATAAATCCGAGTAGAAGAGGAACTTGGTGCATGGTATACGCGTATATCACATGGGTTGAAAAATGTATTTTTCCAGGATCAGACTGCCCGATAAATCTTAAGTTAGCACAACGCTAGTTACCCTCTCTTCGAACTCAGCAACGGGGATGGAAAGTAAAACACCACAAACTCAAAAAAGCAAGAAGATGAAGAAAAGAAGACCGAAAGATGGTCGCTTCTTGTGTGTTTTTTAAATAGAATTTCGAGTTTTATTTATAGGATAAGATGCTTGCAAATCAAGTTAGATTTTTGTTTTCTTCAAAAACAAGTAAAACTCGTAAAAGGAATTTACCCATAAATAAAACTCTTAAAAATATTTTTTTTGGAATTAATTTACTAAAGAAAAGTCTCCAAAAATAAATCCGAGTAGAAGAGGAACTTGGTGTATGGTATACGCGTATATCGCATGGGTTGAAAAGTGTATTTTTCTAGGATAAGACTGCCCGATAAAACTTGAGTTAGCACAACGCAAGTTACCCTCTCTTCGAACTCAGCCACGGGGATGGAAAGTAAAACACCACAAACTCACAAATGCAAGAAGATGATGAAGAGAAGACGGAAAAATGGTCGCTTCTTGTGTGTTTTGAAAACAGAATTTCGAGTTCTATTTATAGGACAAGATGCTTGCAAATCAAGTTAGATGATTGTTTTCTTCGAAAACAAGTAAAACTCGTAAAAGGAATTTACCTATAAATAAAACTCTTCAAAAATTATTTTGGAATTAATTTCTTAAAGAAAACTCGCACAAAATAAATCCGAGTAGAAGAGGAACTTGGTGCATGGTATACGCGTATACCGCATGGGTTGAAAAATGTATTATTCCAGGATAAGACTGCCCGATATAACTTGAGTTAGAACAACGCAAGTTACCCTCTCTTCGAAATCAGCAACGTGTATGGAAAGTAAAACACCACAAACTCACAAAAGCAAGAAGATGAAGAAAAGAAGACCGAAAGATGGTCGCTTCTTTTGTGTTTTTAAAACAGAATTTCGAGTTGTATTTATAGGATAAGATGCTTGCAAATCAAGTTAGATTTTTGTTTTCTTCAAAAACAAGTAAAACTCGTAAAAGGAATTTACCCATAAATAAAACTCTTACCAAAATATTTTTTGGAATTTATTTCCTAAATAAAACTCGCCAAAAATAAATCCGAGTATAAGAGGAACTTGGTGCATGGTATACGCGTATATCGCATGGGTTGAAAAATGTATTTTTACAGGATAACGCTGCATGATATAACTTGAGTTAGCACAAGGCAAGTTACCCTCTCTTCGAACTCAGCAACAGGGATGGAAAGTAAAACACCATAAACTCAAAAAAGCAAGAAGATGAAGTAAAGAAGACGAAAAGATGGTCGTTTCTTGTGTGTTTTTAAAATAGAATTTCGAGTGGTAAATATAGGACAAGATGCTTGCAAATCAAGTTATATATTTTTTTTCTTCAAAAACAAGTAAAACTCGTAAAAAGATTTACCAAAAAATAAAACTCTTAAAAATATTATATTTGCTATTAATTTCCTAAAGAAAACCCGCCAAAAATAAATCCGAGTAGAAGAGGAATGTATGGTATACACGTATATCGCATGGGTTGAAAAATGTATTTTTTCAGGATAAGACTGCCCGATATAACTTGAGTTAGCACAATGCAAGTTACCCTCTCTTCGAACTCAGCAACGGGGATGGAAAGTAAAACACCATTAACTCAAAAAAGCAAGAAGATAAAGAAAATAAGACTGAAAGATGGTCGCTTCTTGTGTGTTTTGTAAACAGAATATCGAGTTCTATTTATAGGATAAGATGCTTGCAAATCAAGTTAGATTTTTGTTTTCTTCAAAAACAAGTGAAACTCGTAAAAGGAATTTACCCATAAATAAAACTCTTAAAAATATTTTTTTTGGAATTAATTTCCTAAAGAAAAGTCGCCAAAAATAAATCCGAGTAGAAGAGGAACTTGGTGCATGGTATACGCGTATATCACATGGGTTGAAAAATGTATTTTTCCAGGATAAGACTGCCCGATATAACTTGAGTTTGCACAAGGCAAGTTACCCTCTCTTCGAACTCAGCAACGGGGATGGAAAGTAAAGCACCATAAACTCAAAAAAGCAAGAAGATGAAGTAAAGAAGACGGAAAGATGGTCGTTTCTTGTGTGTTTTTAAAACAGAATTTCGAGTTTAATTATAGGACAAGATGCTTGCAAATCAAGTTAGATTTTTGTTTTCTTCAAAAACAAGTAAAACTCGTAAAAGGATTTACAAAAAAATAAAACTCTTAAAAATATTTTATTTGGTATTAATTTCCTAAAGAAAACTCATCAAAAATAAATCCGAGTAGAAGAGGAACTGGGTGTATGGTATACGCGTATATCGCATGGGTTGAAAAATGTATTTTTCCAGGATAAGACTGCCCGATATAACTTGAGTTAGCACAACGCAAGTTACCCTCTCTTCGAACTCAGCAACGGGGATGGAAAGTAAAACACCATTAACTCAAAAAAGCAAGAAGATGAAGAAAAGAAGACTGAAAGATGGTCGCTTCTTGTGTGTTTTAAAAACAAAATTTCGAGTTCTATTTATAGGATAAGATGCTTGCAAATCAAGTTAGATTTTTGTTTTCTTCAAAAACAAGTACAACTCGTAAAGGAATTTACCCATAAATAAAACTCTTAAAAATGCTTTTCGAATTAATTTCCTAAATAAAAGTCGCCAAAAATAAATCCGAGTAGAAGAGGAACTTGGTGCATGGTATACGCGTATATCGCATGGGTTGAAAAATGTATTTTTCCGGAATATGACTGCCCGATATAACTTGAGTTAGCACAAGGCAAGTTACCTTCTCTTCGAACTCAGCTACGGGGATGGAAAGTAAAACGCCACAAACTCATAAAGCAAGAAGATGAAGTAAATAAGACGGAAAGATGGCCGTTTCTTGTGTGTTTTTAAAACATAATTTCGAGTTTAATTATAGGACAAGATGCATGCAAATCAAGTTAGATTTTTGTTTTCTTCAAAAACAAGTAAAACCCGTAAAAGGATTTACCAAAAAATAAAACTCTTAAAAATATTTTATTTGGTATTAATTTCCTAAAGAAAACTCACCAAAAATAAATGCGAGTAGAAGAGGAACTGGGTGTATGGTATACACGTATATCGCATGGGTTGAAAATTGTATTTTTCCAGGATAAGACTGCCCGATATAACTTGAGTTAGAACAACGCAAGTTACCCTCTCTTCGAACTTTGGAACGGGGATGGAAAGTAAAATACCATAAACTCAAAAAAGCAAGAAGATGAAGAAAAGAAGACTGAAAGATGGTCGCTTTTTGTGTGTTTTTAAAACAGAATTTCGAGTTGTATTTGTAGGATAAGATGCTTGCAAATCAAGTTAGATTTTTGTTTTCTTCAAAAACAAGTAAAACTCGTAAATGAATTTACCGATAAATAAAAATCTTAAAAAATGCTTTTCGAATTTATTTCCTAAATAAAACTCGCCAAAAATAAATCCGAGTAGAAGAGGAAATTGGTGCATGGTATACGCGTATATCGCATAAATTGAAAAATGTATTTTTCCAGGATAAGGCTGCCTGATATAACTTGAGTTAGCACAAGGTAAGTTACCCTCTTTTCGAACTCAGCAACGGGGATGGAAAGTAAAACACCATAAACTCAAAAAAGGAAGAAGATGAAGTAAAGAAGACGGAAAGATGGTCGTTTCTTGTGTGTTTTTAAAACAGAATTTCGAGTTGTAATTATAGGACAAGATGCTTGCCAATCAAGTTAGATTTTTGTTTTCTTTAAAAACAAGTAAAACTCGTAAAAAGATTTACCAAAAAATAAAACTCTTAAAAATATTATATTTGCTATTAATTTCCTAAAGAAAACCCGCCAAAAATAAATCCGAGTAGAAGAGGAATGTATGGTGTACTCGTATATCGCATGGGTTGAAAAATGTATTTTTTCAGGATAAGACTGCCCGATATAACTTGAGTTAGCACAATGCAAGTTACCCTCTCTTCGAACTCAGCAACGGGGATGGAAAGTAAAACACCATTAACTCAAAAAAGCAAGAAGATAAAGAAAATAAGACTGAAAGATGGTCGCTTCTTGTGTGTTTTGTAAACAGAATATCGAGTTCTATTTATAGGATAAGATGCTTGCAAATCAAGTTAGATTTTTGTTTTCTTCAAAAACAAGTGAAACTCGTAAAAGGAATTTACCCATAAATAAAACTCTTAAAAATATTTTTTTTGGAATTAATTTCCTAAAGAAAAGTCGCCAAAAATAAATCCGAGTAGAAGAGGAACTTGGTGCATGGTATACGCGTATATCACATGGGTTGAAAAATGTATTTTTCCAAGATAAGACTGCCCGATATAACTTGAGTTTGCACAAGGCAAGTTACCCTCTCTTCGAACTCAGCAACGGAGATGGAAAGTAAAGCACCATAAACTCAAAAAAGCAAGAAGATGAAGTAAAGAAGACGGAAAGATGGTCGTTTCTTGTGTGTTTTTAAAACAGAATTTCGAGTTTAATTATAGGACAAGATGCTTGCAAATCAAGTTAGATTTTTGTTTTCTTCAAAAACAAGTAAAACTCGTAAAAGGATTTACAAAAAAATAAAACTCTTAAAAATATTTTATTTGGTATTAATTTCCTAAAGAAAACTCATCAAAAATAAATCCGAGTAGAAGAGGAACTGGGTGTATGGTATACGCGTATATCGCATGGGTTGAAAAATGTATTTTTCCAGGATAAGACTGCCCGATATAACTTGAGTTAGCACAACGCAAGTTACCCTCTCTTCGAACTCAGCAACGGGGATGGAAAGTAAAACACCATTAACTCAAAAAAGCAAGAAGATGAAGAAAAGAAGACTGAAAGATGGTCGCTTCTTGTGTGTTTTTAAAACAGAATTTCGAGTTCTATTTATAGGATAAGATGCTTGCAAATCAAGTTAGATTTTTGTTTTCTTCAAAAACAAGTACAACTCGTAAAGGAATTTACCCATAAATAAAACTCTTAAAAAATGCTTTTCGAATTAATTTCCTAAATAAAAGTCGCCAAAAATAAATCCGAGTAGAAGAGGAACTTGGTGCATGGTATACGCATATATCGCATGGGTTGAAAAATGTATTTTTCCGGAATATGACTGCCCGATATAACTTGAGTTAGCACAAGGCAAGTTACCTTCTCTTCGAACTCAGCTACGGGGATGGAAAGTAAAACGCCACAAACTCATAAAGCAAGAAGATGAAGTAAATAAGACGGAAAGATGGCCGTTTCTTGTGTGTTTTTAAAACAGAATTTCGAGTTTAATTATAGGACAAGATGCATGCAAATCAAGTTAGATTTTTGTTTTCTTCAAAAACAAGTAAAACCTGTAAAAGGATTTACCAAAAAATAAAACTCTTAAAAATATTTTATTTGGTATTAATTTCCTAAAGAAAACTCACCAAAAAAAAATGCGAGTAGAAGAGGAACTGGGTGTATGGTATACACGTATATCGCATGGGTTGAAAATTGTATTTTTCCAGGATAAGACTGCCCGATATAACTTGAGTTAGAACAACGCAAGTTACCCTCTCTTCGAACTTTGGAACGGGGATGGAAAGTAACATACCATAAACTCAAAAAAGCAAGAAGATGAAGAAAAGAAGACTGAAAGATGGTCGCTTTTTGTGTGTTTTTAAAACAGAATTTCGAGTTGTATTTGTAGGATAAGATGCTTGCAAATCAAGTTAGATTTTTGTTTTCTTCAAAAACAAGTAAAACTCGTAAATGAATTTACCGATAAATAAAAATCTTAAAAAATGCTTTTCGAATTTATTTCCTAAATAAAACTCGCCAAAAATAAATCCGAGTAGAAGAGGAAATTGGTGCATGGTATACGCGTATATCGCATAAGTTTAAAAATGTATTTTTCCAGGATAAGGCTGCCTGATATAACTTGAGTTAGCACAAGGTAAGTTACCCTTTTTTCGAACTCAGCAACGGGGATGGAAAGTAAAACACCATAAACTCAAAAAAGGAAGAAGATGAAGTAAAGAAGACGGAAAGATGGTCGTTTCTTGTGTGTTTTTAAAACAGAATTTCGAGTTGTAATTATAGGACAAGATGCTTGCCAATCAAGTTAGATTTTTGTTTTCTTCAAAAACAAGTAAAACTCGTAAAAGGATTTACCAAAAAATAAAACTCTTAAAAATATTTATTTGGTATTAATTTCTTAAAGAAAACTCGCCAAAAATTACTCCGAGTAGAAGAGGAACTTGGTGTATGGTATACGCGTATATCGCATGGGTTGAAAAATGTATTTTTCCAGGATAAGACTGCTCGATATAACTTGAGTTAGCACAACGCAAGTTACCCTCTCTTCGAACTTTGGAACGGGGATGGAAAGTAAAATACCATAAACTCAAAAAAGCAAGAAGATGAAGAAAATAAGACTGAAAGATGGTCGCTTCTTGTGTGTTTTTAAAACAGAACTTCGAGTTGTATTTGTAGGATAAGATGCTTGCAAATCAAGTTAGATTTTTGTTTTCTTCAAAAACAAGTAAAACTCGTAAAGGAATTTACCCATAAATAAAACTCTTAAAAAATGCTTTTCGAATTTATTTCCTAAATAAAACTCGCCAAAAATAAATCCGAGTAGAAGAGGAACTTGGTGCATGGTATACGCGTATATCGCATAAGTTGAAAAATGTATTTTTCCATGATAAGGCTGCCTGATATAACTTGAGTTAGCACAAGGCAAGTTACCCTCTCTTCGAACTCAGCAACGGGGATGGAAAGTAAAACACCATAAACTCAAAAAAGGAAGAATATGAAGTAAAGACGACGGAAAGATGGTCGTTTCTTGTGTGTTTTTAAAACAAAATTTCGATTTGTAATTATAGGACAAGATGCTTGCAAATCAAGTTAGATTTTTGTTTTCTTCAAAAACAAGTAAAACTCGTAAAAGGATTTACCAAAAAATAAAACTCTTAAAAATATTTATTTGGTATTAATTTCTTAAAGAAAACTCGCCAAAAATAACTCCGAGTAGAAGAGGAACTTGGTGTATGGTATACGCGTATATCGCATGGGTTGAAAAATGTATTTTCCATGATAAGACTACCCGATATAACTTGAGTTAGCACAACGCAAGTTACCCTCTCTTCGAACTTAGCAACGGGGATGGAAAGTAAAACACCATAAACTCAAAAAAGAAAGAAGATGAAGAAAAGAAGACTGAAAAATGGTCGCTTCTTGTGTGTTTTTAAAACAAAATTTCGAGTTGTATTTATAGGATAAGATGCTTGCAAATCAAGTTAGATTTTTGTTTTCTTCAAAAACAAGTAAAACTCATAAAAGAAATATACCCATAAATAAAACTCTTAAAAAAATATTTTTGGAATTAATTTCCTATAGAAAACTCGCCAAAAATAAATCGAGTAGAAGAGGAACTTGGTGCATGGTATACGCGTCTATCGCATGGGTTGAAAAATGTATTTTTCCAGGATAAGACTGCCTGATATAACTTGAGTTAGCACAACGCAAGTTACCCTCTCTTGGAACTCAGCAACGGGGATGGAAAGTTAAACACCATAAACTCAAAAAAGCAAGAAGATGAAGAAAAGAAGACTGAAAGATGGTCGCTTCTTGTGTGTTTTTAAAACAGAATTTCGAGTTCTATTTATAGGATAAGATGCTTGCAAATCAAGTTAGATTTTTATTTTCTTTAAAAACAAGTAAAACTCGTAAAAGGAATTTACCCATAAATAAAACTCTTAAAAATATTTTTTTTGGAGTTAATTTCCTAAAAAAAAGTCGCCAAAAATAAATCCGAGTAGAAGAGGAACTTGGTGCATGGTATACACGTATATCACATGGGTTGAAAAATCTATTTTTCCAGGATAAGACTGCCCGATATAACTTGAGTTAGCACAAGGCAAGTTACCCTCTCTTGGAACTCAGCAACAGGGATGGAAAGTAAAACACCATAAACTCAAAAAAGCAAGAAGATGAAGTAAAGAAGACGAAAAGATGGTCGTTTCTTGTGTTTTTTTAAAATAGAATTTCGAGTGGTAATTATAGGACAAGATGCTTGCAAATCAAGTTAGATTTTTGGTTTCTTCAAAAACAAGTAAAACTCGTTAAAGGATTTACCAAAAAATAAAACTCTTAAAAATATTATATTTGCTATTAATTTCCTAAAGAAAACCCGCCAAAAATAAATCCGAGTAGAAGAGGAATGTATGGTATACGCGTATATCGCATGGGTTGAAAAATGTATTTTTCCAGGATAAGACTGCCCGATATAACTTGAGTTAGCACAACGCAAGTTACCCTCTCTTCGAACTCAGCAACGGGGATGGAAAGTAAAACACCATTAACTCAAAAAAGGAAGAAGATGAAGTAAAGAAGACGGAAAGATGGTCGTTTCTTGTGTGTTTTTAAAACAGAATTTCGAGTTGTAATTATAGGACAAGATGCTTGCCAATCAAGTTAGATTTTTGTTTTCTTCAAAAACAAGTAAAACTCGTAAAAGGATTTACCAAAAAATAAAACTCTTAAAAATATTTATTTGGTATTAATTTCTTAAAGAAAACTCGCCAAAAATTACTCCGAGTAGAAGAGGAACTTGGTGTATGGTATACGCGTATATCGCATGGGTTGAAAAATGTATTTTTCCAGGATATGACTGCTCGATATAACTTTAGTTAGCACAACGCAAGTTACCCTCTCTTCGAACTTTGGAACGGGGATGGAAAGTAAAATACCATAAACTCAAAAAAGCAAGAAGATGAAGAAAATAAGACTGAAAGATGGTCGCTTCTTGTGTGTTTTTAAAACAGAATTTCGAGTTGTATTTGTAGGA
>NC_039358.1:8699287-8701246 GCF_003573695.1 Papaver somniferum | reverse complement strand
GTTTCTTGTGTGTTTTTAAAACAAAATTTCGATTTGTAATTATAGGACAAGATGCTTGCAAATCAAGTTAGATTTTTGTTTTCTTCAAAAACAAGTAAAACTCGTAAAAGGATTTACCAAAAAATAAAACTCTTAAAAATATTTATTTGGTATTAATTTCTTAAAGAAAACTCGCCAAAAATAACTCCGAGTAGAAGAGGAACTTGGTGTATGGTATACGCGTATATCGCATGGGTTGAAAAATGTATTTTCCATGATAAGACTACCCGATATAACTTGAGTTAGCACAACGCAAGTTACCCTCTCTTCGAACTTAGCAACGGGGATGGAAAGTAAAACACCATAAACTCAAAAAAGAAAGAAGATGAAGAAAAGAAGACTGAAAGATGGTCGCTTCTTGTGTGTTTTTAAAACAGAATTTCGAGTTCTATTTATAGGACAAGATGCTTGCAAATCAAGTTAGATTTTTATTTTCTTTAAAAACAAGTAAAACTCGTAAAAGGAATTTACCCATAAATAAAACTCTTAAAAATATTTTTTTTGGAGTTAATTTCCTAAAGAAAAGTCGCCAAAAATAAATCCGAGTAGAAGAGGAACTTGGTGCATGGTATACACGTATATCACATGGGTTGAAAAATCTATTTTTCCAGGATAAGACTGCCCGATATAACTTGAGTTAGCACAAGGCAAGTTACCCTCTCTTGGAACTCAGCAACAGGGATGGAAAGTAAAACACCATAAACTCAAAAAAGCAAGAAGATGAAGTAAAGAAGACGAAAAGATGGTCGTTTCTTGTGTTTTTTTAAAATAGAATTTCGAGTGGTAATTATAGGACAAGATGCTTGCAAATCAAGTTAGATTTTTGGTTTCTTCAAAAACAAGTAAAACTCGTTAAAGGATTTACCAAAAAATAAAACTCTTAAAAATATTATATTTGCTATTAATTTCCTAAAGAAAACCCGCCAAAAATAAATCCGAGTAGAAGAGGAATGTATGGTATACGCGTATATCGCATGGGTTGAAAAATGTATTTTTCCAGGATAAGACTGCCCGATATAACTTGAGTTAGCACAACGCAAGTTACCCTCTCTTCGAACTCAGCAACGGGGATGGAAAGTAAAACACCATTAACTCAAAAAAGGAAGAAGATGAAGTAAAGAAGACGGAAAGATGGTCGTTTCTTGTGTGTTTTTAAAACAGAATTTCGAGTTGTAATTATAGGACAAGATGCTTGCCAATCAAGTTAGATTTTTGTTTTCTTCAAAAACAAGTAAAACTCGTAAAAGGATTTACCAAAAAATAAAACTCTTAAAAATATTTATTTGGTATTAATTTCTTAAAGAAAACTCGCCAAAAATTACTCCGAGTAGAAGAGGAACTTGGTGTATGGTATACGCGTATATCGCATGGGTTGAAAAATGTATTTTTCCAGGATATGACTGCTCGATATAACTTTAGTTAGCACAACGCAAGTTACCCTCTCTTCGAACTTTGGAACGGGGATGGAAAGTAAAATACCATAAACTCAAAAAAGCAAGAAGATGAAGAAAATAAGACTGAAAGATGGTCGCTTCTTGTGTGTTTTTAAAACAGAATTTCGAGTTGTATTTGTAGGAAAGATGCTTGCAAATCAAGTTAGATTTTTGTTTTCTTCAAAAACAAGTAAAACTCGTAAAGGAATTTACCCATAAATAAAACTCTTAAAAAATGCTTTTCGAATTTATTTCCTAAATAAAACTCGCCAAAAATAAATCCGAGTAGAAGAGGAACTTGGTGCATGGTATACGCGTATATCGCATAAGTTGAAAAATGTATTTTTCCATGATAAGGCTGCCTGATATAACTTGAGTTAGCACAAGGCAAGTTACCCTCTCTTCGAACTCAGCAACGGGGATGGAAAGTAAAACACCATAAACTCAAAAAAGGAAGAATATGAAGTAAAGACGACGGAAAGATGGT
>NC_039358.1:8699104-8699277 GCF_003573695.1 Papaver somniferum | reverse complement strand
TTTTCTTCAAAAACAAGTAAAACTCGTAAAAGGATTTACCAAAAAATAAAACTCTTAAAAATATTTATTTGGTATTAATTTCTTAAAGAAAACTCGCCAAAAATTACTCCGAGTAGAAGAGGAACTTGGTGTATGGTATACGCGTATATCGCATGGGTTGAAAAATGTATTTT